>NW_006921650.1:2569460-2571044 GCF_000298275.1 Orycteropus afer afer | reverse complement strand
TCACTGACAGCATTGCACTTCAGTATAGATCTTGAAACATTCTTTGTGACGATGAATGACATGCCATTCCTCTTCAATTTGTCATTCCTGACATAGTAGATCATGCGGTTATCTGATTCAAAATGTCCCAACTGGTCTATTTCAGCTCACTAATGCCTAAGATATCAATCTTTATGCATTCCATTTCATTTTTGACAACTTCCAATTTTCCTAGATTCATACTTCATACATTCCATGTTCTGATCATCAATGGATATTTGCAGCTGTTTCTTCTCAGATTGAGTCATGCCACTTCAGCAAATGGAGTCCTGGAAAGCTCTACTTTATCCATATCATTAAGGTAGGCTCTACTTTGATGAGGCAGTTCTTTCCCAGTCATATTTTGAGTGTCTTCTGACTTGAGGGGCTCATCTTCCTGCACTGTATTGGACAATATTTCAGGGCTATTCATAAAATTTTCCAGTAATGTATCAGACAGTGTTTCAAAGTATTCATAAGATTTTTATTGGCCAATTATTTGAGAAGTGGATGGCCTCTTCCTCGGAAGAATACAAGTCTGTCTCAGTCTGGAAGCTCCACCCAAACCAGTCCCCCACAGGCACCCCTGCTTGCACAGCCTCCAGCCTCACAGTAACATGCAAGCCACCAAAGTATGACAAACTGACAGGCAAGTTCATTTCCTTAGTTGTTCCAACCACTCCACTCACTTCCTGGGCTACCCCTTACCTGTTCCTGCCTGCTCTGTCTGTAGCTGCTCCCTGCTGCCTGGGGTTCTCCCTTGCCTGCCTTACCTGTTCTGGCCTCTGGCCCTGTCTGCTACTGCTCCCTGCCTGTAACACAGGTAACACAGTTTGCCACAAAAAGTTAAGGAATCATGAGTCTAAAAATGTCAGATGGGTCATCTACAAAGACACTGCAGGATGATATCAGGACAGAGATAAAAGATTGAATCAGATACCTATATCTTTAGTGAAAATGGGAGAATGACTGTGAGTTTGTGAGATTACAGAAATGCGAGGATAAAAGGTTGCCTTGTTGGGTGATGTGAACCCTAAAGGGGAGAGGAGTAACCATTGTTGATCTAGAAGAAAAGGAGTTCTCAACTCCAGACTCTGGAGAATGAATTTTAGAGGGAAGGGTCTTTAGCAAAAAGGGTATTTTGTTTAAGATTTCACTTAAGACTGTAGAAGATATAAGAAAATAAATTTGTCATAGATTATACATTGAAAAGACAAAGCTGAAACCAGAACAAAGCAGCTAACTGACAATACGCTTTGGTGATGTTAATAACAAGCTTGACACTGCACAAAATTGCATCCGTGATGAAGAAGCCAACTCAGAGAACAATTCTGGAAAGCATAGAAAATGAGAAAGCCTTGAAGAAGAGAAGATCTAACCTTTGAATAATGTTGTTGTTGTTATGTGCTGTCGAATCAGACCTGACTCATAGCGACCCCTCCTTGGGTTTCTGAGGCAATATCACTACAGAAGTAGACTGCCCCATCTTCCTTCTGAGGAGTGGCTGGTGGGTTTGAACCACCAGTCTTCTGGTTAGCAGTCAAGTGCCTTAGGCACTATGCTACC
>NW_006921650.1:2566413-2568985 GCF_000298275.1 Orycteropus afer afer | reverse complement strand
AAATATATATTTGATTAAAAATTTAAAAGATTATACCAAAGTTGAAACTTCCCTTCATTATACCAATACCACATCCTCCTCAAATATAATTACTGTCAAAGGTTGGCCTTTGTTTTTCCATACCATTTTGGATGCATATAATATGTATGCACATACATAAAAATAGCTTCATTTTTAAAAAACGTAAGACTGTAATCTTTTCCAATTTTCTTTTTGAACTATCATTGATTTTTCTATGATGATATATAAAGTTCTACCTCATTTTTTTCAATTGCTATAAATTATTTCATAGTAAGTATTTCCATATCTATATACATTTAGGTTCTTCCCCTGTTTCACTAGTACAAAGCTTACAATGAATATCCTTACAAGTGTAAGAAGTTCTCTAGGATTAGAATAATAGGTGTTTCTAAAGAATGTTTACTCTTACTAATAAGTGGGACATTGTACGGAAAACTCCTAGTGAGGGCTTAAATGGTCACACACATGACTGATATTTTCATTAAGCAACACTGAACACACATGTTGTCTCTGACCTGCACCAATCCCTTTACATGCCCTGGCATGGTTTTGAATTGAGGTAGGTACATGCACAATCACACACACACATACGTACAAGATACCATCTGTGCTTTTACAGCAGTGTTAGTCTTTGGTCTCAGTGCCATTATTATAACAGTCCATTATTTCTCCACTGATTTGTGCCACTTCATCTGTCATTACAGGTGCTTTCTGCAAATGGGCCTGTTTCTAGGCTCTAAATTACCTTTCATTGGCCAGTTATCTCTTCATACATCAATACCACACTGTTTTAATTAGAGTTTGCTTTAATAGCTGGTAGGGTAATTATTTCTTCACCGTCTCCTTGTTCCTTCTAATTCTTCTTCCTTCTTTTTTTCTAAAATTGACATTGCTTTTGCTCTTTACTTTGTAAATTCTGTGTGTGTGTGTGTGGGGGGGGTCAGAATTGCATTGAATTTAAAGGTGAATTCAGGGTGTGTTGCCATCTTTGTAATATTGAATCTTTCTATCCATGAGCGTAGTGAGATTTTCCATTTGGTTAAGTCCCTCATTTGCAATAATGTTCTTATTGTTTTCTCCAAAATGATAGTTTATATCCTGAAAACAGAAAGAAAATCGTAAACAACCCAATGAAAAATGGGCTGAATTTATGAATAGGCAATTTCATACAAGTAGAAATTCTGTGACCTCTGAGCATATGAGAAGATAATCAACTTTACTGGGAATCTGGGGAATACAAATTAAATCAAAATACCCTCTAATTGGCAAACATTGAAAAGTTTCAGCATCAAGTGTTGAAAATGATGTTGAAACCCAAAGTCTATTGATGGAGGAATAAATGAATATGCCCATAGATGAGTGTTCTTTAGTATTGTTGAAAATGTTCATACACTAATACCCAGTAATTCTATCTTTGTCAAAAAATGCTTGCAGAAATTAAAAGATATTTGTTATTGTGAAAAACCTAACATGACTTAACTGTCTCTTAACAGAGAAATAGATTAACTATAGCTTAATTGTATATTGTAATCCAATCCAACAGTTCTAAAAAAATCAACTCTCTATTTAAAAAATGGTAAGATCAAGTTATAAAAGTGAGATACCATTTATGTAATTAAATAAAGAACCTAACATTGTATACAGTGTCTATGGATATTATATATAAGGAAAAATTGAGAAGGAAATGACAAACATCAACTTTAGTAGTTGTCTTTGCAGAGAAAGAAACAGAAAGAAGGAAAGAGGAAATAAACTGGACTTTTTGTATAAAATTTTATCTTAGAAAAATAAAACTAAAGAAAATATGGCAAAATTATCTATTTCATATGAGTAGTGGTATATTGATGACTGCTATAATATTTCCTAGAATTTTCTGTATGTTTGAATTTTTTCATTAAAAAAAATCTTAGATTTAGTATGACTGCAATCATAGGCATTTTGGTGAAACAACACAATACAGTTCTAATCTAACTCCATTTTACATATAAACACAAAATAATTTTGATGTTTTAAAATAAATATGGACATTTCCAGGAATGCAAAGAAACGAAAAACAACCCAACCAAACCCAATGTCATGTGACTCATAGTGACCCTACAGGACAGAATAGAACTGCCCCACAAGAATTCCAAGGCTGTAAATCTTTATGGAAGATGACCGCCTCACCTTGCAGCCCAGTGCTTTAACAACAGTGCTCCTACTGTAGCATAAATAAAGGCAAGATTAGACTTAAATTTGTTCAGATCAAGATTTTGTTCTCATTTTGAAATATCATTCATTATGGCACTGATGCTTGTGGTATATGATTCACAATATAAAACACCTGTATCAGTTTGAATATGTAGCTATTCCAACCATGGTGATTCTTCATATGGGTACAAACAAATCACTATTTCATTATGTTATCTAGGATAGTTATTCGTAAACACTATCATATTAATTTCACACTGTGTTATTGTAACTTATTTATATTATCTCTAATAACCATAGGGAGCTCTGGTAGCATAGTGCCTAAGGCACTTGACTGCTAACCAGAAGGCTGGTGGTTCAA
>NW_006921650.1:2565374-2566020 GCF_000298275.1 Orycteropus afer afer | reverse complement strand
TCTACAAGGGTCTCCATGAGTTGTAATTGACTTGATGGCAGTGGGTTAGCTTTGGTTTTGTATAATAACCATACTAACATAATTATAATTCTTAGAAATTAGTGGCATTTTGCCCATTTGTTTTATAAGCAAATATAGGACATTATATTTGCTTTAAAAAAAATTAGGTGTGAAGGTCGATTTTGTTATCTATGAATTTCATTGCAGAATAGGAAAGGATGTCTAGAAGGGTTGAGAAATACTGGTCTGGGCTCTACCTCCATCTCAGTACCAACTTCCTTAATCACAGGCTCTTTGAGAAATGAAGTCTATCAGTACAAGGATAGGGAGAGAATGGCTACGTTAGGGATATGAAGTGGAGGATGTGGATTCTCTGAGTCTGGTAAGATGGAAGTTTCAGTTGCTATAGAGACCTACATCCTGTTTCCACTCCCTTGCAGTTTTTGGAGGTGACAGAATTGGGTGGAATGGGAGGCTTAGGAGTGGATGGTCTTGAGGGGCATCTTGAAGCCTGCAGGAGTAGCAAAGCCTCACAGATGGAGCCACAGTGATATGTGATAGTAGCTCATCACCCAATGCTCACAAATGGAGGCTTGGAGGCAGTTTTGTTTTATTTGGAAAAAAAAAAAAAAGAAAAACTCACTAT
>NW_006921650.1:2558455-2565099 GCF_000298275.1 Orycteropus afer afer | reverse complement strand
TGGAAGTAGATTGCTCAGTTTTGCTTCCACAGAGTGGCTGGTGAGTTTGAACCACCAGCCTTCTGGTTAGCTGTCAGATGCCTGTTGCCTATGCTAAAGATCTTCGGTAATCCTGGCTTTAAGAAATTTTTCAACGACTATCTTTTTCCTTGGACCTGACCAGGCTAGCTATCATTTTTTTTGTGACTAGGTCTCATCCTTTGTACTCAAATTCTTCTTCTTCTTTTTTCTTTTCTTCAATAGAGACACTTTTATTAAGCCTTGGACAGAACAAAGACAAAACAAAGACAACCATCCTGGATGAGGGAAACCATCAGCTGAATGGAGTCTTGTACTCAAATTCTTAATCTAGTTCTCCTATTCATCCCATTTTCAATGCATACAACCTCTGTCTCCTTTGCCCATGGATAGAATTTGAAAATTCCTTGTTCTTTACCATGAACAGCAAATTTAAAGTTATCTGTTTCATTTGCTTCCAGTCTATACTACTTCTAGAGATTGCCTTGGACAAATTAAAAGGCTCAAGAAAGGGCTTTCCTTAGAAGTTACTTTACCACAGAAATAATTTACATCTTGTTGCCCTGGAATGAAAAAAAAAAAAAAGAGAAGGGTGTGGTTTATAGATGTGTAAAGAAAACCTTTTAAAGAAACAGACCATGTTTCTGAATGGATAAGCTCCATACTATAAGAATGTCAATTCTTCTTAAATTGGTGGCTACTCTAAAATAAATTTCAGATGGCCTAGATGTTATACATGAAAAAAATCTATATAAAACTAGATAGTTATGGTGGGGTAGTGCCTAAGGCATTTGACTGCTAACCAGAAGGCTGGCAGTTCAAACCCACCAGCCACTCCTTGGAAGAAAGGTTGGGCAATCTACTTCTGTAGTGATACCACCTCAGAAACCCAAGGAGGGGTCGCTATGAGTCGGGTCCAATGAGATGGCAAATAACAACAACAACAATATAGCCCCAGCTAGGCAGTGCTAAGTAAAAATACAGAGCACTCTGCCATTCAAATGGAGAGAGGGGTCTATATACATAGAGGACAAAGGAAAGGTAGGAGAATAATGATTGATTATAGGTGAGCAGATTCACCTTACAGTTCTTTGAAATGTAAAGGTCAGTCACTTGGTTAGGAGGGAGTGAGTTACCACCTAGATGAATAGGATCAGACGGATTAGTTATACGTGATTGCACTCATGAACACATTTTTACCAGGTGAAAATTGTTTACATCTTGACACATTCTTCCCTCGAACAAATGGCGTACACCCTCACCTTTTGCTTTCTGGGAATCTATGGTGGCCCTGCCCTTCTTATGTTGACAGGAGTACCTCCAATTTGAAACTTTTCCATTTACAGAACTATGTGGCAAATCTAGTCATACTGAGAGGAAAAGGATCAATTGTAAATGTCCACACACATTAAAAAAATAAAGGATGAGGTTTGTTCCATGTTGGTCTGTAAAATTTTCATCCTGATCCTTTGATCTTCTTACTGGAAATTCTTTGGTGTCAGAAACTACACTGCATGTGGCTTCTGGGAAGAAGTTCTTACTCATTCCATTTCATTCCAGAGCAAAGAAGGGCGGACTCAAAAGGAGACCTGACCCAGAACTTCTCCAGGGCAGCATACTGAAGAACGCAGATGGCTTTGTGAAAAACTATCTTTGGTTGTAATTCTGCTTTCTGCAAGTTCTTCCAAGAGATAATCTTGGAGTTGGTAGAGCAATGTGCTCTTGGAGACCTCCTGGGGGGGGTTATTAAGCTTGTATAGGATACCGAGCATGCTTGCAGGAGTATTAGCTTTCTTAAATACGTTTCATATGATCAGGGGAAGCTATAAAGGGACATAAAGGGAGCGTAAGGGCATAAAGGGACCAAGACAGGAAAGCAGGTTTTTTAAATTAACAAAATGCAAAGTGATTTCTCATCTATTTTCAAGTTTTTGTATCAAAGAGAGCAAAGTACAGAAAAAAATTTCCTCCAGAAAAGTAATAATGAGGTAGAATAAAGCTATAGTAAGGGCTTTTGAAGCCAGGTTGTCTGCCTTCACACTTCAGTTGCACTGCTTACTGGCTTGGTGTACTTTAGCAAGGTATTAACCTCTCTGTGTGCAAACTTCTTTCTTTGTGCAATTGAGATAAATATTGCACTTACTGCAAAGGGTGCCTGGAAAGATTCAATGAAGCAGTATAGGAAAAATATTTATCTCAGTGTTGCACATGGTCAGTGCTTAAGAAATATTAGCTACTGAAATAATTAATAGAGTTTCTTCCAGATTTATTTGAGGTAGCTATAAAAATTTCCAGTAGAATTGATTATAGACTTGGCCCCCTATGGATCATTTGGTTCATCCCATTAATTCAGGGAGGAAAGGAAAATTTCAGCTTCTTACATTAGCCGTGGTACTTGTTTACATCTCTATCAGAAAAACAAAAATTGCTTCCATTTCCCTGTCTGTTAAACAAATGGGTGAGACTAAGTAATCTTTATGATGCTTTCCAAGCACTAAAAATTTGTAGTTCTAACACTTTTTTTTCAACCATGATCAAACATACCGCAATACCCAAATCAATTTCTTTCTTTCAGTTTCATTATACTAGCTTCCACCTCTTTCAGAATAAAATATGACCTTCAGGTTAGTTTGGTGGTCAAGGTACTTTCCCTCCTCTTTGTCCATTTATCAAAGAAGCCTCATAGACATAAACCACAGTCCCAATAGAGTTTAACACTGTAATTTCAGCCAAAAGGGCCGGGCAATTTCCATACATTTTGGTTCTCTAGTACTTCTGTAACACACCAAACAGGAATTTATTCTCTTACACTTTAGGAGGCTAGAAGTCCGGGTTCAGAGTGCCAGCTCTAGGGGCTGGGTGAAGGCCCCTTGATCTTGGGCTTCAGTTCTGCTTCTTATTCCAGACCACTGGCACTTGAGGCATCTCCTAACTCAGACAGCTGCTGGCTACTGAGGCTGATAAGCGCAAGGTCAGCAGGTAACATGGCACAATCCCAAGGACGGATGATGACAACATGGCAGGACACAGGTCTAAGTCCAAGAACAATCCCAAGATCAGCAGGCAACATGGCAGGCCAAAGAGTTGGCCAAATGCAGGATCCGGATACCCCAAAAGCTAGATACCTTTCCCAAAGCTACTTCTTAGACACTGGAAGCAGACCACACCCTGAAGGCAAGTACTTAAGGTGGCAGATTCCACCATGGAGGTGATTACAATTCTTCATGAGGAATAACTCTATCCAGCTGCCCAGCCACTTAAAACTATGGCCCAGCCAAGTTGACACGCAACCTTAACTACCACACATACCATTCGTATTTTCTTTGGAGTCTCTGGGTAGGGCAAATTGTTAACTTCTAGTGAAATGTCAGAGGTTTCAGTCTATCCAGAGGAAGCAAAATCTGATGATCTATTTCCAACTATCGGCCATTGAAAACCCTATGGAGCATAATTCTACTCGGACACACAGGGGGTTGTTGCGAGTTGGAGTCAACATGACAGCAACTGGTTAACTTTTACTCATACCAAATGTTTAGGTTTACCAGTTTTGAAAAAGAACAAAAACATTTTGTGAAACATTCAGAATAATTGATGATTCTAAAAGCCACTTGATGAGCTTTAAAGATTGAACTATAGCCTTTATTTTTAATGATACTTGATATTTTATTGATTAAAACTATAGTTACAGAAATCATATCATACTTACAAGTCCATCTGGGAGTAAAAACTGAAAATTCAGCGGTGCCTCAGCATTCTGGTAGAAATTTTTTTTTTCTCCAGGGTTCATTTGCTGGTTGTCCAGGAGATGGCACTGCTGTTTCAAAGGAATGGCTTCCGTGAGGACCAGCATTGGAGCTTGGAAAAAATGGATGATGTATGGAAGCCGGAGGTTGAAAGTGAAGGAGAGACGAAAGCCGTGTTTGATGAATCTTGGGAATAATGGCGAAATAAGTTTAAGTAATTGTCTTTCCCAACTTCTTTTTATAGGGGCAAATGTGAACATGAAGACCAACAACCAAGATGAGGAGACACCCTTGCACACAGCTGCTCACTTCGGCCTTGCAGAGCTGGTGGCCTTCTACGTGGAGCACGGGGCCATAGTGGATAGTGTCAATGCCCACATGGAGACCCCCTTAGCTATTGCGACTTACTGGGCCCTCCGCTTTAAAGAGCAGGAGTACAGCAGGGAACACCACCTCGTCTGCCGCATGTTGCTTGACTATAAAGCCGAGGTCAATGCCCGGGATGATGACTTTAAATCTCCCCTCCACAAGGCAGCCTGGAATTGTGACCACGTGCTCATGCACATGATGCTGGAAGCTGGGGCCGAAGCAAATCTCATGGATATCAATGGCTGCGCTGCCATCCAGTATGTGCTGAAAGTCACCTCCGTGCGCCCTTCCGCCCAGCCTGAGATCTGCTACCAGCTACTGTTGAACCATGGAGCTGCTCGAATATACCCTCCACAGTTCCATAAGGTGAGCTATGTGCATGGGCGCCAAGTGGAGAATCGTTTAGTGGTTAGTGAGCAGGGTAACAGACTCAAAGGCAGCTTGGCGGGAAATCTCCAGGTAACTCAAGGTTGGTTGAGGCTTGAGTCCTTGGAATAATTTGCCTCTGATATTCAACTTGACCTTCCATTTACACACGTAACTCTATGTTGTCATCATCTCAGTTTGTCTGAAAACTTAAGATGAGAACTAGAAATGAGAACCAGGGTGGCAAACACTTTTTCATGTCTCAGGTAAACACCAATCACTGGTTGCCTGAGGGACTGAGTTGAGAAAGATGAGAAGGCCGTTTTAAGTCTGCAGGAGAGGTGAAAGGGGTCAAACCGGCCACACACTTGCCATCTCTTAAGTAGAACATTTATTTTAAAGATGACCCAACCTGCTTTGGAATTAGTTTGTAGACATGAAAGGAGGATTTGATATTCAAGTTTAATGAAAATTAACATTGTTGTCACTGTGTGCTGCCGAGTCAATTTTTACTCTTATTGACCCCATGTGACAGATTAAAACTGCCACATACAACAGTTTTTTGGTTTTTTTTTTTTTTTTTGGTCTGTAATCTTTATAGGAGAAGATTACCAAGTCTTTCTCCTGTAGAACAGCTGGATGGGTTGGAAGTACCAACCTTTCAGTTAGCAGCCAAGTGATTAACTGTTACACTACTTGGGCTCCTCAATATGTACTCCAAGGTCACTGCCATTGAGTTGATTCCAACTCATAGTGACCCCCATTGGATTCCCAAGGTTGTAAATCTTTATGGAAGCAGATTGCCTCATATTTCTTCTGCAGAGCAGCTGGTGGGTTTGAACCGCTGAACTTTTGGTTAGCAGTCAAATGCCCTAACCACACCACCACCATAGCTCCTTGTAATATGCATTGTTGTTGTTGTTATTATGTGCCGTCGAGTTGGCCCCGACTGATAGCAACCCCTCCTTGAGTTTCTGAGGCAGTATCACTACAGAAGTAGGATTGCCCAACCTTCCTTCTGAGGAGTGGCTGGTGGGTTTGAACGCCAGCCTTCTAATTAGCAGTCAAGTGCCTTAGGCACTATGCTACCAGAGCTCCTGTAATGTGCATTAAGCACTACTAAATATGAGGCACAACGTTATAAGCATTTTCCATATTTTATTTGATTTTTTAGCTCTCATAATCCAAGAAGTTAAATATTATTGCTATCCCTATTCTACAGAGGAGAAAACTGAGGCCCAGAGAAGTTAAGCAGCTTGCTCAAGCTCACCACAATTCAAATTTAGGTAATTTAGCTCCAGTGCCCACTCTTGTAATATCACACTATATAGCCTCTCATTTTAATAGCATTTATAGGTCACCTGTAATGAACTGGCAAGGACCAGATGCTAAGAATATCGACATGACTAAGACATGTTGCCTACCCTTAAACCAGTTTCAGTCAAGTCAATTCTTTTTCTTTATTTCATTTTTTGCATTTTTTTTTTGTGCTTTGGTGAAAGTGTACAGAGCAAATTAGTTTCCCTTTCAACAATTTATACACATTTTTGTTTTGTGACATTGGCTGCAATCCCTTCAGTGTAACAGCACTCTTTCTTCCCACTTCCTCCCTGAGTTCCTATTTCCATTTGCCTGTCTTTGCTGTCCCTTTCTGCAAAATCAATTGACACAGATACAAAAGATAATCCCGGAGCCCTGAGCTTTGAAAGGAAGGATATAGAAGTGGATTAAATACCAACTAGTAGAAGAACCTGAATGGAAACAGTGAATAAGGAGAAAAACAGAGCTGCGGACTGTCAACAATCCTGATGGTATGGACAGTTTGAATATTTCCAAGTGGTGTTGGGACTTGAGAATTAACCTAAAAATTGGCTCTTCTTACCAAGGACTGCATGGACCACTGCACGGGTAGCTGACAACTAAAAAGTGAAACAACAAAGAAGGAGACAAACTGAGCTGTGGACTTTTGGCTGTCCAGAGAGCACTGTCATTTTGAATGTTTACAAGTGGTATGGCCATTTTTGATATTTAATGTGACATCATTCCTGTTCAGATCCCAGGGACCTAAGAATAGGCTCCGCTTGCCAAGGTCAGCACAGACATACTGGAGGCTAATGGCTGGAAAGGGTCTAGATTTTTTTTTTTTTT
>NW_006921650.1:2544764-2558130 GCF_000298275.1 Orycteropus afer afer | reverse complement strand
AAACAGCTCACAGAGATCAGTGTGCCCACTTTCTTTGTCTATCACACCCACCAGAAGACAGGTAGTGAGTGCGTAAATGCTGCCAACTGGTGAATAGAGGAGCACAGTATCCTTCTTACTCAGATATATCAAAAGAAAAGACAGAAAACAAATATATTGGGTGAATCACTGAAACATACAATCACCAATTAAATATAAATAAAACATCACAAAATCTCAGAGAAAACAGACTATCACAGTCCACACAAAGAAGCAAGATAAAGCAACAGGAACAAAGGACTAGAATACAAACCCAGAAAACATCTTTGAGGAAGATGCAGCATGGGAATTCCCTGATAAGGACTTCAAAAGAATTATATTTAGGTACCTTCAGTGGACTGAGAGATAGATCAAGGAAAACAGTGACAAAATTAAAGAAACCACAGAAACACCCTAGAACAATTTCGGAAGCCAATCCAAGAACAAAATGACAAAATAAATGAAAGATTAGAAATGATACAAAATCTACAGATAGACATCCAGAAGATTAATACTAAAATTTAAGAAATGGATAACATAATGAGCAATCAAAGGAATAGAATCAGATCGATGGAAGACAGAATTAGTGAGATTGGAGGCTAATAACTCAATACTACTTTGGTAAGGGATCAATCAGAAAAAAGAGCAAATCAAAATGAAGAAAGCCTAAGATTCATGTGGGATACCATTAAGAGGAATAACCTACATGTATTTGGAATTCCAGAACAGGAAGAGATGAATAAAACCACAGAGAAAATTGTCAGAGATTGGTTGGAAGAGAATTTCCCTGATATGATGAAAGATGAGAATATATCCAGTCAAGAAGTCCAATGAACCCCAAACAGGATAGACCCCAAAAGAAAATCAACAAGACATAATATCATCAAACTCACCAAAACCAAAGACAAAGAAAGAATCCCAAGAGCAGCATGGAAAAAACAAAAGTTACCTATAAAAGGCAACTGATAAGACTAAGCTCTGATTTTTCAGCAGCAACCATTCAGGTGAGAAGGTAATAGCATGGCATATATAAAACCTTGAAAGGAAAAAATATTTGCAACCAAGAATTATATATCCAGCAAAATTGTCCCTCAAATATGATGGTGAAATTAAGACATTTCTAGACCAGCAGAAATTAAGGAAAGGGAATTTTTTAAAACCAGACCAACCTTACAAGAGATGCTAAATGGAGTCCTTTGAACAGAGAACCAATGACAGCAAACAGTAACCAGCCATTAACATACATCATGACATAACTCAGAAACAAATCCAGTTATAAAAGTATCCAAAGTAAAATAAACTTACAAGATTGTAAACAGGGAACCAGAGACATCAATTGGCAAGTGAAGACAACTACACACAAAAAAGAGGGAAAAATAGTGTAGTTACAGAACTTCTAAATGGTGAGGAAGTTAAGAGAGATGCAAGACAGAATGGACTGTTCTAAATTTGGAGATAAAATTATAAATTGTAGTGTAACCTCAAAGAAAAATTATAAACCTTCACATCACAATAAAAAAGAGGACAAGCACAAACACTTAGCAAATACCAAAACAAGAGCAACAAAGGAAATGATAACATAATTCATAAACAAAATGAGCTTAGCACAGAAAATTGTATGGAACAAAGAAAAAAGCAACACCATGATAAAACACATAGCAAAACGACTGCAACAAATTCATATTTGTCAATGATTACACTGAATGAAAAAATGGAATTAATGAACCACTCAAGAGACAGAGAGCTTCAGACTGGGTAAGAAAACATAACCCATCAATATGCTATCTCTAAGAGGCACATCTTAGAGACAAAGAAAAAGTAGACTAAAAATCAAAGGCTGGAAAAAGATATATCAAGCAAAGGGCAATCAAAAAAGAGCAAGAGTGGCAATATTAATTTCTGATAAAAATGACTTTAAGACCGAAACAAATATAAGAGACAAGGAAGGACATTATCTAATGATTAAAGGATCAATTGAACAAGAGGACATAACCATAATAAAGATCTGTGCACCCAATAAAGAGTCCCAAAATGCATAAATCAGACTTTAACAGAATTGAAAAGACAAATAAATGACTCCACAGTCATAGTAGGAGACTTCAGTACACCACTTTCAATGAAAGATAGAACTGGAAAGAAACTCAACAAAGACACAGAAGAACTAAACAACATAATCTTCCAACTTGACCTTATAGACATCTACAGAGCACATCACCCGACAACAGCACAATATACATTCTTTTCCAGTGCACTTGGAACATTCTCCATGATAGACCATATGTCAGGCCACAAAGCAAGCTTCAATAAATTTAGAACCATTGAAATACTGCAAAGCATCTTCTCACATCATGATTCTATAAAATAAGAAATCAACAATAGGAACATCAACAGAAAAAGCAAACATGGAAACTGAATAACACACTCTTTTAAAACAACTGGGTAATAGAATAAATAAAAAAGGAGATTAAAAGATTCCTTGAATCAAATGAGAATGAAAACACAACATACTAAAATCTTTGGGATACAGCAAAAGCAGCAACTAGAGGCCAATTTATAGAAATAAATACACACATCAAAAAAGAAAAAAGAGCCAAGATCCATATCTTAACTCAACATCTCAAAAAATTAGAAAAAGAGTAGCAAATAAGCCTACAGTCACTAGAAGAAAAGAAATAATAAAGATTCCAGCAGAAATAAATGAAACAGAAAATAGGCAATAGATAAAAATCAGCAAGACTAGAAGTTGGTTTTTTGAAAAGATTAATAAAATTGACAAACCACTGGCAAACTTAAGAAAGGAAAAGAGAGAATATAAATAACGTGAATAAGAAATGATTTGGGTGATGTCACAACAGAGCCAACAGAAATTAAAAGGATAATATCAGGATTCTATGAAGAACTGTATGCCAGCAAATTTGAAAA
Source organism: Orycteropus afer afer (assembly GCF_000298275.1). Classification (NCBI taxonomy): domain Eukaryota; kingdom Metazoa; phylum Chordata; class Mammalia; order Tubulidentata; family Orycteropodidae; genus Orycteropus; species Orycteropus afer. Next base: position 2,555,190 of record NW_006921650.1, on the reverse strand, counting down.
TCTAGAAGAAATGGACAGATTTGTAGAAACACTACTTACCTAAACTAACACAAACTGAGGTGAAAAATTTGAACAGACACATAACAAAAGAAGAAATTGAATAGGTCATAAAAAAATTACCAACAACAACAACAAAAAGTCCTGGCCCAGACAGTTTCACTGGAGAATTCTACCAAATGTTCACAGAAGAACTGACACCAATCCTACTCAAACTATTCCAGAACACAGAAAAGGATGGAGTCCTCTCAAATTCATTTATGAAGCAAGCATAACTTTGATACTGAAACCAGGCAAGACATCGGTAAAAAAGAAAAACTGCAGACCAATATACCTCATGAATATAGATGCAAAAACCTTCAACAAAATCCTAGCCAATAGACTCCAACAATATATCAAAAAAATAATACATTATGACCAAGTGGGGTTCATACCAGATATGCAAGGATGGTTCAACATTAGAAAAACAGTCAAAATAACCCATCACATAAGTAAAATAAAGAAAAAGAAGCACACGATCATATCTATCAATCAATGTAGAAAAGACATTTGATAAAATCCAACACCCATTTCTGATAAAAACTCTCAGAAAAATAGGAATAGAAGGGAAATTTCTCAACATACTAAAGGGCATATATGCCACTCCACAGAAGGAAGACTGAGCAATCTACTTCCATAAAGATTTTCCACCTCAGAAACCCAAACAAAGGGGGTTCTATGAGTCAGACTAACAGCCAACATTATTCTCAATGGAGAGAGACTGAAACCATTCCCCTTGCAAACAGGAACCAGACAAGGATGCCCTCTACCTCCACTTCTATTCAATGTTTTATTGGAAGTCTAGCCTGGGCAATAAGGCAAGAAAGGGAAATCAAAGACATCCAAATTGATAGGGAAGAAGTAAAATTATCCCTATTTGCTGATGATATGACCCTATACATAGAGAATCCAGCAAGAAAACTACTGGAACTAATTGAGAGATTTAGCATAGTGGCAGGATACAAGATCAACATACAAAAATCAGTTGGATTCCTCTACACTACCAAAGAGATTGCTGAAAAGGAAACAGGGAAATCAATACCATTTACAATAGCTACCGAAAAATAAAATACTTGGGAATAAATTTTACCAGGGACATAAAAGACCTGTACAAAGAAAACTACAAAACGCTACTTCAAGAAACCATAAGAGATCTACATAAATTGAAGAATGTACCATGCTCATGGATAGGAAGATTGAGCATTGTGAAAATGTCAATTCTATCCAAAGCAATCTATACATTCAATGCAGTCCAGTCCAGATCCCATCAATATTCTTTAAGGATACGGAAAAACCAGTCACTAATTCCATATGGAAAGGAAAGAGACCTCAGATAAACAAAGCACTATTGAAGAAGAAGAACAAAGTAGGAGGTCTCACATTCCCACATCTCAAAACCTACTATACAGCCATTGTAGTCGAAACAGCCTGGTATTGATACAACAACAGACACAGAATCCAGCAGAATAGAATTGAGAACCCAGAAATAGATCCATTGACCTATGATCAGCTGATTTTTGACAAAGGGCTGAAATCCATTACATGGGGAAGGGATAGTCTCTTTAACAAATGGTGCTGGCAAAACCATATATCCATTTGCAGAAAATTAAAACATGATCCATACCTCACACCATACACAAAAACTGACCCTAGATGGATCAACAACTTAAATGTGAAGCCTAAAACTATACAGTTCCTCAAAGAAAAAAATAGGGACAAATTCAGGGGCCCTACCAGCCACTCCTTGGAAGGAAGTTTGAGCAATCTACTTCTGTAGTGATACTGCCTCGGAAGCCCAAGGAGGGGTCACTAAGAGTCAGGTCCAACTCGACGGCACATAACAACAATATATGGCATAACTAGACTCTCAAGCATAATCCAAAATGCACAAACAGCAGAAGATGAACTAGATGAGGGAGACCTTCTAAAAATTAAATTTTTATGTGCTTCAAAAGACTTCTCCAAAAGAGTAAAAAGAGAACTTACAGACTGGGAAAAATATTTGGCAATGACATACCTCACAAGGAACTTATCTCTAAAATTTATAGGAAACTCCAACATCTCAACAGCAAAAAGACAAACAATGCAATTATAAAATGTGCAGAAGACATGAGTACACACTTCACCAAAGAAGAGATTCAGGCAGCCAATAAACGCATGAAGAAATGTTCATGATCATTAGACATTAGACAGATGCAAATCAAAGAAATGAGATACCATCTTGCCACGGCCCTAATAACAAAGTTCAACAAGACAGAAAATTGCTAATGCTGGTGAGAATGTGGAGAGATTAGGACTCTCATACATGACTGATGGTACTGTAAAAGGATCCAACCGCTGTGGAAAGCAATATGGTGATTTCTTGAAAAGTTGGAATTAGCAATACCATTTGATCCAGCAATCCCATTACTAGGTATATATCCTAAAGAAGTGAAACCAGAACAAGAACAGATATATGTACACCCATGTCTGTCACAGCACTATTTACAATAGCAAAGGGATGGAAACAACCTAAGTTCTCATCACCAGAAGAATGGATAACCAAACAATGGTACATACACAAAATGGAATACTATACAACACTAAAGAATAATGTAGACTCTGCATTTATAACACGGATAAACTTGGAGGACATTATGCTGAGTGAAAGAAGTCAATCACAGAAGAACAGATATTGTATTAGTTCACTATTGTAACAAGTCAAGGAAAGGTTTATATATGGAGGGAAACTTTGTTGGTTATCAGAGATGGGAGGGGAGGAGCGGGAACACTGCTAGATAGGTAGAGACAGGTAATGATTTGGGTGAAGGGAAGGATAATGTACCAAAAGTTAGTGATCAACATGGTGGCATTGAGGAAGAGGAAGACATAGAGAGGTATATGAGAGGTACAGACAGCAAAGATGAACCCTTTTGCATGTACAGTACTGCGTTGTCAGTGATGGCAAGCATTGATCTACGGGTAGCTAGATGGGTAGACAGGCTGAATGATCAGGTATGTCTAGGCAGAGGGGAGTGTGCCCAGGACTTGTGTTCGCAGACGATGTTGCTACAAGTGTTTTTGTATATGCAGTAAGAATGTCTGGGTGTGTAGTAGAGCTGACAAGGGGCAAAGTTGTGGTGACTTCTTGGCCACAGCCAGGTACCCTGGGGGAGTGAGTAGTTGGACCTATGGGCTCAGGGCCATTGTTGCAGGGAATATCAAGCTCAATTGGCACAACATACTACACAAAAATACTGTTCTACATCCTACTTTGGTAAGTAGCAACTGGGGTCTTAAAAGCTTGCAAGCGGCCATCTGGATGCAACAATGGGTCTCTCTATGTCCAGAGCAAAGAAGAATGAGGAAAACCAAAGACACTTGGAAACAATTAGTCCAACAGACTAGTAGACCATGCAATCCTCAGCCTATATGACTATGAGACCAGAAGAAGTAGACGGTGCCCAGCTATCACTGTCAACCATTTGGAGGGAGATCGGTGCAGGAGATTCTGGATAGAGTGGGAGAACAATGTGGAACAAAACTCAAAATCGTTTAAAAAAAAAAAAAGGACCAGGTTTTCTGGTCTGATAGAGCCTGATGAGACCCCTGAGACTACAGCCCCTAGTTACTCCGGTCTGGAACTGAGCTCACTTCTGTGGCTTCCAGCCAAACAACAGACAGGTATATGGAGTGAACATTTACATCAGGTAGACACACTCCTTGGAGTAATCAATCATGGGGAAATAGATGAGCAGTGTTTGCACGGGGAGACAGTTCAGGGGAGGTGGGAGTACATGGGAGGGAAGGACACAAGGAAGAGATAACTATAGGGTGAAAGTGGGAAGAGAGCTCTTGGCATTGTGGGGAATTGCAGTCATTGTCATGAAAAAAAAATGTGGATGGAAATGAAAAAATGGAAAATGAATTTGCTCTGTAAATTTTCACCCAAATCACACACACACACACACACACACACAAATAGGCTGGCATTTTGCATTATGTTGATAGCAGTTATTTGTTATGATTCACACAGTTTAATGCCTTTGTACAGTCAATAAAACACAGGTAGACATCATTCTGGTTCCTCTGCTTTCAGCCAATATCCAATGAACACCAACAATGATATCCCTCATTTCATGTCCTCTCTTCATTTCCTTTTAGGAGCCAGAAAAAAAAGAGAATGGGCTGTTTCTGCTCTCCAATAAAATGTCTGGGGAACATGGGGAGGGTCTCAGGGTCCTTTTCACAAAAGCAGTTTTCTGAGAGGTGACAGAGAGACAGTCAAAGCAGAGGCTTACTGGCCAGAAATGTGAGTCCTGTCTTGGCCATTTGCTCAGTTTCTCAGATCTCAGTATCTTCATCTGAAAAATGGGGGTAATAATATCTCCTTGTCAGGATTATCTGAGGATTGAGTAAGACATGAAGCCCAGGAAGGGTGTTCTGAGCCCAGGAAGGGTGTTCCACAAAATTCTTTCCTTTCCTCACAAAATTTATTTAGTCCATAGTAGGAGTCTTCCCTACTAAGCCTTTTTCTGTGTCTCCACCAGCTTGTAAAATTCTCCTACCATTATGTATTCAAGAAATACATTAATCCACTGCTAGCATTTTCTTCTTATTTAATTCTATTTTGCTCTTCTGAGTTCTTCTTGTTTGGTTGTACACTAAAGAGATTTAAGATAGAGTTGGCTACTTATAGATAGATGGCATTGTAAACATTTTTGTTGCTCCCCAACAGACTGTGTAAGAAAATTGGCCTCCTTCCAAAGGAAAACTAAAGAAAAAATATTCAATTTACTATGTAGATGCTTCAAAGTGATTTAAAACAACTACTCCAAGCCTGACTTTCCAAAAAGAAAGTCATCTTTATGACAAGTAAATGACTGACTCATTTATCCAGAAGATAAAGAGATTTGTTCTCTGTTGGATGGGGAATTCAGTTTCCTTATTTACAAGGAACAAGGTCAGAGCTGAACATGCTGTGTTCCAAATATAAAGCAAATTTGTAGAGGGTATATTTCACTGAAAGCCAATGTATAAATTACATAAGGGGTGGGGGGAAAGGTCTACAATAGCTTTTCAGGGCACAAAAGGACATCTCTTACCCATGCATAATTCAGAAGGAAGTGACACCCCTGGGAGTCAAGATTGGGTTTTCCTGTAGGACAAGAAAGACATTTTTCTAGGGGAGGGAAAGGTAACTTGAGGGTTTGTGGGAGGTTAGCATGATTTCTGCAGTTGAAAGTGCTGCATATGAAGCCAAGGTTACAGCAGTTCCCTTTGATCATTAAGTACCTTTCTGCACACCCATATATCAGGATATCACAGCAGAGTATCTTTAGAATTTCTGAAGTAGCTTAGGGGTAGCAGTTGAACTGGAAGGGTGGGAAGGAAATTTATCTTGAATCTGTTTTCGAATGCCAGTCCCACCAGTTGCTGTGGACCCAACCCTGACTCATTGTGATCTTGTGTTGTCAGACTAGACCTGAGCTCCCTGAAATTTCCAATGGCTGATTTTTCAGATGTACTTTTGCCAAGCCTTTCTTCCAAGGCTCTGAGTGGTTTAGAATCTCCAAACTTTGGGTTAGCAGTCAAGTACATTAACCACTTGCACCACTCAGGGACTTCTTCATTTTTAAATAGATTGTGTATTAATTTGTGCATTTGGATGAAGAGAGGAGTGTTGTAAAGCTTTTTCCACTTCTGTCACTCTATGATGAGCCTTTTTGTCCAACTGTTCTTCCATGAAGGAAGATTAGAGACTCCAGAGACCTGCAGAAGGTGAAATTTGTGGAACATCTTCTGTTCTCAAGCAAACAAAGAGGAAGAAGCAGCTTCTCCCTTTGAGGTCTACACCAGTCCTTTCTTATTTGATGGTCCGAGTTCCTGGTAGTCAGCATAATGTGATGATTTACAGTTTGCTACCCTTCAAGATTCATACTTTGTATATTCCATGCTCCAATATTAATGAATGTTTGCAGCTGTTTCTTTCCATTTTGAGGTGTGCCCCATCAGCAGATGAAGGTCCTGAAAGCTTTACTCTATCTGCATCATTAAGGTCAACTCTACTTTGGGGAGACAGCTCTACCCCAGTCATATTTTGAGTGCCTTCCAACCTGAGGGGCTCATCTTCTGGCTCTATATTAAACAATGTTTCAAAGCTATTCATAAAGTTTTCCAGCAATATATCAGACAGTGATTCACTGCTACTCATAAGGTTTTCAGTGGCCAGTTTTTTCAGAAGTGGATGGCCCTGTCCTTCTTCTAGGAAAGGAAGAAAAGGCCAAAATGGATGTCAGAAGAGACTCTGAACTTGCTCTTGAATTTAGAGTAGCTAAAGAGAATGGAGGGAGCTCTGATAGCGTAGTGCCTAAGGCACTTGACTGCTAACCAGAAAGCTGGCAGTTCAAACCCACCAGCCACTCCTCAGAAGGAAGATGGGGCAATCTACTTCCGTAGTGATACTGCTTTGGAAACCTAAGGAGAGGTTGCTATGAGTCGGGTCCGACTCCACGGCACATAACAACAACAACATCGTGAATGGAAGGAATGCTAAAATAAAAGAAATGAACAGAATATTTCAAAGAGCAGCTCGAGAAGATGAAGTAAAGTATTATAATGAAATGTGCAAAGACTTGGAGTCAGAAAACCAAAAGGGAGGAACATTTGCCATTTCTCAAGCTGAAAGAACTGAAGAAAAAATTCAAGCCTCAAGGTGCATTACTGAAGAATTCTATGGGCAAACTATTAAACAATGCATAGAGCATCAAAAGAAGATAGAAGGAGTACAGAGTTACTGTATAAAAAGAATTGATTGATGTCCAACTATTTCAAGAGGCAGCATGTGATCAAGAATGAAGGGTTTTGAAGGAAGAAGTTGAGCCTACACTGAAGAAATTGGAGAAAAACAAGGTTCCTGGAATTGACAGAATACCTATTGAGTTGTTTCAACAAAGGAATGTAGCACTGGAGTGCTTACTCATTTATGCCAAGAAATTTGAAAGACAGCTTTTTTTTTTTTTTTTTTGGTTTAAGAGGGTGTGAGTTGGAAATGACTGGATGGCAGTGAGTTTTTTTTTTTGTTTTTTTTTTTAAAGAGGGTATGTCCAGAACCAAAAAAGAAAAGAAAAAAACCCAAACTCACTGCCATCGAGTCGGATCTGACTCACAGTGACTCCTTCTTGGGTTTCCGAGGTGATATCACTACAGAAATAGATTGCCCAAACTTCCTTCCAAGAAGTGGCTGGTGCCATTTGAGCCACCAGCCTCCTAGTTAGCAGTCAGATGCCTTAGGCACTACACTACCAGCTGTCTTAGTTCTAGAAAAAGCCTGAGTGTCAGTGGACTGGGAGGGTATCAGGCCAAAAATGGCCTTTCATGCTGTGTTGACCAAGTCTTCTGTCAGCAGAAAGCTTAGTATCAGAGTAACAGTAAAAACTAATGACAGCAATGGTAGCTTTACACTTTGTGCATCTAAAGACTGCAGAGGGTTAGGATTTGGAACGTCCTAATTTCTTACCCTAGGAGCTCTGGTAGCATAGTGCCTAAGGCACTTGACTGCTAACCAGAAGGCTGGTGGTTCAAACCCACCAGCCACTCCTCGGAAGGAAGGTTGGGCAATCCTACTTCCGTAGTGATACTGCCTCGGAAACCCAAGGAGGGGTCGCTATGAGTCGGGGCCGACTCGACGGCAAATAACAACAACAACAACAATTTCTTACCCTAATGAAAGGTGAGAAGTTATCTCCCTATGATATAAGTATGCAAAGTACAAATTGAAGCACCAGCTGTGTGGAATTAGGCTCCTGAACTATGAATGATGTTGCTGTATCCATAATTTCATTTGAAATCTTTCTGAATAGAGACCAGGAATCAGGTTGTCAGAGAAAATAAATTGCCCAGTTAAATTTGAATGTCAGATAGACATTGGATAATTTTTAGTATAAATATGTCCCATAGGAGCTCTGGTAGCGTAGTGCCTAAGACACTTGACTGCTAACTAGAAGGCTGGCGGTTCAAACCCACCGGCCACTCCTTGGAAGGAAGATGGGGCAATCTACTTCTGTAGTGATACTGCCTCGGAAGCCCAAGGAGGGGTCACTATGAGTCAGGTCCGACTCGACGGCACATAACAACAACAACAACCTGTCCCATACCTTATTTGGGACATATTTACACTAAAAATTATATGCTGTCTATCCGAAATTCAAATTAAACTGGACATCTGTATTTTTACTTGCTAAATCTGGCAACTCTAGCTGTAAAGTGTTTTGAGAGGAGAGTACTTTTAGCTAAATACCTTTGAACTCCATTTCTCCATGTTCTCAGTGTTGGCAAGGAGAGAGAAGAAAGGAATACTTAGGGATAAATCACCTATGTCAGGTATGTGGATGTTGCAGTTTTCTTCTTTAAACATAAAAAGTTTGGGTTCTATGAGGAGTGAGTTTGGCCTGGGAATCAGTGCACAGCCTGGAGGTCTGCTGTCTAAGACACTTAAACCATGTGCAAAACTTTCAGACCTGCGTTGCAATGGATTTCTCTTATATGTGACCTTTCTGGCCTTGGATTTATAACTCTACCAAAAATGATTGGCTGGTTTAAATCTTGTGAAGGATTAGTCAGCATACTGTGCAAATAGAGTATGTAAAACTTCCCAAAAGGGTTAAGTGACCATGCAGGAATTGATAGATTACTACACAAGCTAAGTGACTATGGCCTCATGAGGGGATTGATCAGTTCAAGGTCCTGATGTGAGAAGCATGACTTGGAATTGATCAGAAGTAGACTTAGATAAGAGTCAACTGCACAGAGGTTCGGGGAGACCTCATTACCATTAAGAAAAACCTAGAATGGAGTGTGTCCTTTGGTCCTGTGGTCCCTGTGGTGAGAACCTCTGAAAGATAGAGAGAGAGAGAGAGAGAGAGAGAGCTGTAGCACTGAAGATGGTGTGAGATGGCAAGAAATAGCAGCAACCACAGCTAAGCCCAGTCTTAGAGAAATGGTAACAATAGGAACCAAGAGACTGGCCTGAGGCAGCTGCAGTGAGGTAGCTGATCCGAGGAATGAGAGAGAACTGAGTGCCTTTGGGCAGGAGGCTTGCTGGCAGAGTGGAGTGCCTCTGGGCACTTGTCACCGGGGCTAAAGAGCTATAACACTTGCTGGAGCAAGGTGCCGCCAAGAAAATGCCCAGCGGTGGGCATGGCTAAGAGAAGGCTCAGGGATGAGCACAGCCAAGAGAAGGGCCTCCTCCTTGTGGGCACAGCCGAGAAGCTGAGCACTGTCTTGCTTGGTAGGTGTCTTGATTGAAGAACAATATCCTGTCTCCTGAGTTGTAGCCTGTAACTTCCCTATTAAACCACATAATCGTGAGTGTGGTCTGTGAGTTCTGTGTGGTCATTGCGATGAATTATCGAGCCCAGCAGAGAAGTAGAGAGGGCCATGGGGAGGATGACTGGTGTCAGAAATGGTGAAAAAGTTGGAGAGTAGAGGTATATATGACCTCTACCTCACAGGGATCAGCATTGTGTTGATGGTGATTCTCATTATGCCCCCTGTCATTAGAGGACTTCTGATGCTACATTACAAGACATTGTCATGACTTTTCTCTAAAAAAAATAATTCCAGAATAAGTATACTCTTGATAGAAGTCTTGGACTAATTTCAGTTATCACCTCTGTACTGGTTCTTCTTAAATTTAAATATTTTGGACCTCTCAACTGATCCTTGACCTACTTTTCACCATGTGTCACCTTTCTAGAAAGGCCGTGTCTTAAGATTTTAAAATATGGATGTTACTTTCATATTAATTATTAGCAACATCCTTGTTTCAAAACAGAATTCCTTTGAAATTTCAACAAAGCCCAGTCTGAAATAATTTTGGAAGATAATATTTCTTGTTTTAAATATCTGGGTAATGGGATTTGTATTCTTAAACCAGTCATTTCAAATCTATTACTTAATAACATGTTTAGTGTTTCTGTTTTACTTACTAGTTTGTTGTGTAGTGCCTGATGTCTTAGAAACTTACAAGTGACCATCCAAGGTACAAGAATTGATTTCTATTCACTTGGAACAACAGAGGAAGAAGGAGAGTCAGGAATAGGAGGAAATGGAATATGTGGCCAATTGCCTCCATGCACAACGGCTTTCTTTGTATGAGACCAGTAGATAGAACTGGGTGGTGCCCAGTTACCATGATCACTTTGACCAAAGTAGATCAACATTTCCAATTCCCACAGAATCCAGACTTTCTGTAGTCATTGAGGCTGGATGAACACCTGAAGCTATTCCCTGAGATAATCTTTAAACCTTAAACTAAAACTATTCCCTGAAATCTTCTTTAAACAAAACAATAGTTTGGCTTAGCTAGTAAACAATGTCTACCTTGAGCACTGTGCTTTTTTTTTTTTTT
>NW_006921650.1:2543248-2544604 GCF_000298275.1 Orycteropus afer afer | reverse complement strand
GACCCTCCACCCTACCAAGCATGACATCCTTCTCCAGGGAATGGTCCCTTCTGACAACATGACCAAAATAGGTGAGACGAAGTCTGGCCATTATCACTTCCAAGGAGCATTTCGGGTGCACTTTCTCCAGGACAGATCTGTTAGTTCTTTTAGCAGTCCATGGTTCTTTCACCATTCTTTGTCAGCACCACAACTCAAAAGCATCAACTCTTCTTCAGTCTTCCTTATTCATTGTCCAGCTCTCACATGCATACAAGACATATATTGGAAATATCATGGCTTGTGTCAGGCACACCTTAGTCCTCAAGGAGACATCCTTGTTCCTTAGCAGTTGAAACAGTTCCTTCGCCATTGACCTTCCCAGTGCTACACGTCGTCTAATGTCCTGACTGCTGCTTCCATTGGCATTGATTGTAGAACCAAACAACACGAACTCTTTGACAAACTCAGTCTTCTCTCCATTTATTGTGATGCTGCTCATTGGTCCAATTGTGAGGATTTTTGTTTTCTTTATATTGAGACGTAATCCATACTGCAGACTGTAGTCTTCAACCTTCATCAGTAAGTGCCTCAAGTCATCCTCACTTTCAGCGAGCAAAGTTGTATCATCTGCATATCTCAGGTTGTTAATGATTCTTCCTCTAATCCTGATGCCACGTTTTTCTTCATGTAGTCCAGCTTCTCGGATTATTTGCTCAGCAAATAGATTGAATAAGTGTGGGAAAAGGATACAACCCTGATGCACTCCCTTCTTGATTTTAAACCATGTGGTGTCCTCTTGTTCCATTCAAACAACAGCCTCCTGGTCAAGGTACAGGTTCCTCATGAGTACAATCAAGTGTTCGGGAATTCACATTCTTCTCAGTGTTATCCATAATTTGTCATGATTCACACATTCAGATGCCTTTGCATAGTCAATAAAACACAAGTAAACATCTTTGTGGTATTCTTTGCCTGGAGCCAAGATCCATCTGAAAGCAGCTATTATATCCCTTGTTCCACGTCCTCTTCTGAATCCAGCTTGCCCCTCTGGAAGTTCTCTGTCAATATACTGCTGCAAACGTTTTTAAATTATCTTCAGTAAGATCTTACTTGTGTGTGATATTAATGATATTGTTCAATAATTTCCACATTCTGTGGGATCTCCTTTCTTTGGAATGGGTACAAATATGGATCTCTTCCAGTCAGTTGGCTAGGTAGCTTTCTTCCAAATCTCTTGGCATAACCGAGTGAGTGCCTCCAATGGGGCATCTGTTTGTTGAAATATCTCAATTGGTATTCCGTCAATTCCCGGAGTCTTGTTCTTCGCCAATTCTTTCATTGCAGCTTCGACTTCCTCCTTCAGTACCACTGGTT
>NW_006921650.1:2537705-2543148 GCF_000298275.1 Orycteropus afer afer | reverse complement strand
AAAAAAAACTGCCGTCCTGTCGGATCCAACTCATAGCTACCCCTCCTTGGATTTCCGAGGTGATATCACTACGGAAGTAGATTGCTCAGTCTTCCTTCCAAGGAGTGGACAGAATCACAAGAACTGTCTGTATGGGATCAAATTGACCACAGCAATTTAAAAGATTCCTATGCAAAGATAGGAAACTTAGTGAGCAGTGAGTTTACATTAATGTAGGAGAAACGATTCAGAAAAAGAAGGTGAAAATGTTTGCACAACTTGAAGAATGCAATCAGAAAAAAAAAAAAAAACCAACCAAGAATTGCATGTACAGTTTTTCTTTGTACATGTCATTTGCTGTGCATATTCTCAGTAACAAGAACAAAATCAAATATTATTTTTAGAAAAAGTGAAAAAAAAGCAGTCATTTTTTAAAGACTAAAAGTCATCAATACATATTTGAAAGAGCACTAAACTCATGTTAAGAACACTTATGATTAAATCCCTATGCTTCCTGCATGCCTCTCTCGGCTACGTTTTCCTCATCTTTAAAGTAGGGAGATTGGATAATCTCTAGGGTCTCTTGTGACTCTACTAGTCTATGATATGTTACAGATATAATGTAAACCTTTTTTTTAACTTTTTATAACAGTGGTCTATGATATATTATGGTAGTTTATGACTAGTGTTCAAAGTATTTAATTAGCTTCAGATTTAATTTAATTTAATCTTTCACCTACAGCTACATATCTGCTGTCCTCATCTCAGCTACAGAGAAGTGGTCAGCCCCATTTGCCGCTTTCTAAGACCAAGGTGCTGGAAAATTAGCTACCTGCTTTGACAGCTGTGTTCCCAGATAAATATCTTTTGAGGTACATATTCAGTAGACTCAGAAGTGCTGACTCCTCAGAGGTCCTACATCAGTGGGTGTTTGGCTATAGTCCACCTGCTCACCCCTTATGGATGGATGATGGGATTGCTCTTTGTTTGTTCAGCCCTAGATGAAAAAGCCATGGTCAGCAGCATAACTTTGTGCACTGTGCCCAGAGGATGCATTTGACTAAATCCTTCTGTTAAACAATTTGGACCCACCTACTGGGCAGGAAGGAGCTCTGGTACCATAGTGCCTAAGGCACTTGAGTGCTAACCAGAAGCCTGGCGGTTCAAACCCACCAGCCACTCCTCAGATGGAAGGTTGGGTAATCCTACTTCCGTAGTGATACTGCCTTGGAAACCCAAGGAGGGGTCGCTATGAGTCGGGGCCGACTTGACGGCAAATAACAACAACAACAACTGGGCAGGATGATTCTGATGTCTTCACTGATGTGGAACTTTAATTCGCATAGTTAGTTTGCCATGGCTTATGACTACGCTGCTTAAATAAAAGGAAAATTCAATGCATTGGTGTACAGGCATTGGTTCACACCAGCTCATAAGAACCACTCATTCAATTATCAAGAATTCTGCACCCTGGTTGTTAAATGTAGGCATTATTAAAAAGTAAATCATATAGACTTATAAAAAAATAAATTATATTAAAAACTAAGGTAATAAGTATTAAAACACACTACTTTGTCATTTTAACTTTTATTATGATTTGAGTGAAAGATTACAGAGCAAACTGGTTTTCCATTGAACTGTTCATAAATGTTTTGTTTTATGACATTGAATACCATCCCCACAATGTAACAACACTCTTCTCACTTCTTCCTTGTGGTTATCGTTTCCTATTTTCCTTCTTTCCTATCCATTTCTACCTTATGAATTTCATCCCTGGGCAAATACTTTCCTTTTGATCTTGTATGATTGATTGTCCTAAGGAGTGCATACATTCCTGGTGTTATTGTTCACCCCATAGGCCTGTCTATTGTTTGGCTGAAAGTTGAACCACAGGGGTGGGTTCAATCCCAGATTTGAAGGGTGATTAAGGGCCATAGTTTCAGGGATTCCACCAGTCTCTATCAGATCAGTAAGCCTAGTCTTTTTTATTATTTTGAATTTTGTTCCACATTTTTCTTCCATTTTTTCCAAGACTTTCTGTTGTTATCCCTTTCAGATTGGTTGGCAATGAGTAGCTGGATACTATCTAATTCTCCTGATTTCAGATCATGAAGACTGAAGTTCATGTGGTGCACTAGTCCCAAGGGAAATTGTTTCCATGTGTCTTTTACTTTCTTCACTCTTCTTTGCTCTGGATGAAGAGAAACCAATAGTTGTACCTTAGATGGCTGCTCATAAGCTTTTAGGACCCCAGTCACAACTCACCAAAGTAGAGTGTAGAATATTGTCTTTGTGGACTATGTAATGCCAGTTGACCTTGATGTCTCCCAGAACTATGATCCTAAGTCCCAAGGCCCAATGACTCATTCCCTCAAGGTATTTGGTTATGAGTTTTGTTTTGTTTTTTCCAGAAGAAGTTTTCATAACTGTTTATTATATACATGAATATTTTTACAGCACATAGAAATATATAGGCAGAAATGTCATCTGCCAAACCTATATATGGTCATGGGTATAGTCCCATTTGCCTACCCATACCTGACCATCTTGCCTGATTACCTATGTATACACTTGTAGATTAATGTCTGTTATTACTGATAATTCAGGATTGTGTATGAAATAGTATTTACCTTTGTCTGTAATTCTTGTGCACCTCTTCATATCTTCCCTTTGCTGATCACCCCCATTTGTATATTGCCTTTCCCTTCACCCAAATTAACATGTCTTTCTTTCCTAGTTAGTGATTTCACCTTCCCTCCCCTTCCCTCCCTGGTAAACATCAATGAATGTTTCTTTCCATGTGTAAACCTTTCTTTACCTTTTTATAATAGTGGTCTCATACAATATTTGTCCTTTTATGATTGACTAATTTCATTCAGCATAAATGTTCTCCAAGTTCTTCAGTGCTATGAGGTGTTTCACAGTGTTTCTTTATTATTCTTTAATGTTGCATGGTCATCCTAGTATGTGTATGTAACAGTTCATTTATCCAGTCATCTATTGACAGACACTTAGATTATTTCCATCTCTCTGCTATTTTGAAGAGTGCTACAGTGAACATAGGTGAGCATACATCTATTCATGCCCCAGCTCTCATTTCTCTAGAAATCCCACCTAGTATTGGGATAGCTGGATCTAATGGTATTTCTAATTCCAAATTTTTAAAGAAGCACCATACCATTTTCCACAGTGGTTATACCATTTTGCAATATGAGAGTTCCAATCTTTCCACACCCTCACCAACATTTGTTGTTTTTTCTGTGTTGCTGAACTTTGTTATCATTGCTGGAGTGAGGTATCTCAATGCTGTTTTGATATGCATCTTTCCAATGGATAAAGAAGGCTGAAGAATAATTAATGCATTTGAATTGTGGTGTTGGTGAAGAATATTGACAATACCATGGACTACCAGAAGAACAAATCTGCATTGGCAGAAGTACTGCCTGAAATCTCCTTAGAAGAGAGAATGGCCAGACTTCATTTCACATACTTTGGTCATGTTGCCTGAAGGGACCAGTCACTGGAGAAGGATATTATGCTTGATAAAGTAGAAGGTCAGCACAAAAGGGAAAGACTCTCAGTGAGATGGATTGACACAGTGGCTGCAATGATTGTGAGGATGGGGCAGGACTGGACAGTGTTTCATTCTGTTGTACATGGGTCACTATGAATCACAACTGACTTGATGGCACCTAACGGCATCTGGAAGCTTATTTTAATTTTGAGAATTCTTTTTCTTGCTTGGTTTCCAGGTGATATTCTCACATGTCTTTATCTTAGATTGTTCTCTTCTGTTATTTGTTCTCTATCTGAAGGACTTCCTTTAGCATTACTTGTATGTTTGTTCTGTTTTTCACAAATTCCCTTAATTTCTCTTTACCTGGAAATGTACTAATTTTGCCATCTTATTTGAAGGACAGTTTTGCTGGATATATAATTCTTGGTTGGCACTTTTTTTTTCCCTTCAGGATTTTATATCTATCATCTCATTGCTTTCTTGCCTGTATGGTTTCTGCTGACAAATCAGAGCTTGGTTGTATTGGTTGCCCTTTGTAGGCAAAATTTCATTTTTCCAGAGCTGCTGTCAAGATTCTCTCTTTGTCTTGGTTTGGGAAAGTTTGATTATGATATGTCATGATGACTTTCTTTTGTGTTCTATCCTGTATGGGGTTCATTGATATTCTTGGATGGATATTTTTTTGTCTTTCATATTAGGGAACTTTTCTGCCTGGAGGTCTTCCACAATTTTCTAACTATTATTATTATCATTATTATTATTATTGCCTCCTCATGTTCTGGATTTCAATCACATGCAAGTTTTTCCTCTTGATACTGTTTCACATAATTCTTAGGCTTTCTTCATTTTTCTTCACTCTTTTTTTCTGATTTTTCTTGACATACTGGTGTCAAGGCATTGTCTTCCAATTCAACAATCCATTCTTCAATTGATTAGATTCTACCCTTTTGTCCTTTCAATGTGTTATCTATGTTTATAATTTTAGGGTTAATCTTCTGGATTTCCAGTTGCTATTTTTGCATGATTTTTAGTTGTCTATTTATTTTGTCATTTTGCTCTTGTATTTTTTTTCCTCCTGAATTCTTGTTGTTTTTGTTGTTATGTACCATCGAGTTGGACCTGACTCATAGTGACCCCTCCTTGGGTTTCCAAGGTAGTATCACTATGGAAGTAGATTGCCCAACCTTCTTAGGTATTGTCTATGTTTCCTTGATTTTTGTTTGTGGTTTTCTCGAGCTCTTGGAAGGATAGATAGATAGATATAGATATCTCTCTCTGTGTACTTTTGGATACCTTGCCAGATAATTCTCTTACTTGTTTTTTCATGGAAAATATTTCCTGTTCTTTATTTTGGTCACTTGCTTGCACCATCTTGCCTGTTTCTTTGTTTTGAAGTTGTCTGTTGTCTCTGAGACATTTTGGAGTTGTGTTTACTTACTGATTATGTGTTGGTTTACTTCACCCTGATTTTTTGTTTTGATATATCCGGGCAAGTGGGGTGGATGTGCTTCTTTGATTGCTTGTTTGGCAACACTGGAGTATACCCTATCTGTCTCTGGGTGGATGGAGTAACTGGTGGGAGTGTTGGTACAAGTGTCTTTTTGCTGGTCATGAAATGGAGCTGTGGGTCAGATGAGCAGGTGTTGTCTGCTACCTCTAGTTGATCCAGTGGTGCATTAAGGGATGGTAGTGCTCACTCACTGGGTGGGATGGTAAGTGTAGTAGTTATAGCTGACTAGTCTGCCTCCTGTTGGATGGGCAGGAAAAAAAAGAAGGAGAAAGGAGAGAGGATGAGAAAAAAGATGGGTGAAAATAAACTAAGAAGAAGAACAGGAAAAAGAAGGAAAAAGGGAAAAAAAGGAAAAAAGGGGGGTTAGTGCAGCTGTAGTCAGTCTGCAGCATTGCCAACAGGTGGCTGTTGTGCAGTCTTTGGGGACGTGTGCCTGT
>NW_006921650.1:2526747-2533065 GCF_000298275.1 Orycteropus afer afer | reverse complement strand
TGGCTTTGGTGATTGGAGCATAAATTTGAATAATAGTCGTATTAATGGGTCTTCCTTGTAGGCGTATGGATATTTTCCTATCACTGACAGCATTGTACTTCAGGACAGATCTTGAAACATCCTTTGTGATGATGGATATTGGGCCTAGTGGACACTAAAAATTATGTATGGTAAGTTTACAGGAACAAGCTCTGTCTGTCAAAGAGAGTTCTTCATCTTGAGAACTCTCAAGGTGAAAGTTTAATTTTGAGGTGAAGTGTTAGGAAGCTCTATGTAGCCACATAACTAAACATATTTTATGTAAGCAGTTTTAACAGTAGTAAAGCTGATATGCTGATCTCCAATTATTTGTTTTCAGAATTGTGTTTATTGGTGGGTTGTTAACTGAGGAGGGACAAACAAGGGTGCCACGGGACTTAAACTCTGCTTGCTGTGACAACAAAACACAATGGTCATGATCCTATTTTGCCATTTAATCTTTGGTAAGTATCTTATATGATAGAGGTAGAGCAGCCTTAGTCCATCCATCCTCTATTTATACCCCACGATCTTGTTTTACCAGTTTCAATCTACCCAGATCCTGGGTACAGTGGCCTTCTAAACAATCTGGTGGTTTTTAATCTGTCTTCATCTCTCCAACCTTCAAGGTTGTGATGATAACACTGCTTTGAACCGTCTCATTTAGTATCTTTCATTCTATGTCTTGTGTTCTTTTGACTTTTGGAGTCACACAGATGTAAGGTCATGTAAGGCTAGCGGCATGTCTGAATACTCAAATTTATTTCTGTGTTCCAGGGAGCCCAGGAGTTCCATGAATTCCTGAGTTTTCTGTGAGCAGAATAAATGAATCATGTGTGTGTGCAAATGAACCAATGTGTTTCCTTTGCAGGTGATACAAGCTTGCCATTCATGTCCCAAGGCAATTGAAGTTGTAGTCAATGCCTATGAACACATCAAGTGGAATGTAAAGTGGAAAAGAGCTATTCCTGATGATGACTTGGAGGTAAAATAATCAGTTCACTTCCTATGGTTTCACACTATAAAGTACTTTCAGACTGTATTGGAAGTGCAGACAATTCTAATATCAAAAATTGTTTTGAGAATGCTTTTAAGACCTACTCAAATGAAATGAGACAAATAGTCATAAAATGCAAATGTGAGAATAAACAGATGTGTCAAATACACAGCATTTGGGAATGTCTTGGGGATTAGTCCATTTATGTGAGAGTTGATGAAGGGTATAAAGGTGGCAGTTTTACTTCGTACCCATCAATTTAGTTGAATTAAATAATACTAATACTTGAGATTTACCATATACCATCTTTATCAGAAGATTAAAGAGTTTAGTGTTAGATATTTCATTTACTATTAAATATCAAAGCCATTATTAGGCAGGAATCAGAGTATTTAAAACTCAGGGTGGTGCAAACAGTTTGCACTTGCCTACTAACCTGAAAGTTGGCAGTTCAAGCCCACCTAGTGGCACTACAGAAGAAAAACCTGGCAATCTGTTTCCATTAAGATTATAGCCAAGCACACCCTATGGAGCAGTTATATTCTGTAACACACAGTTGCAACAGCAAAGACCATGAGTCAGAATCAACTCAACAGCAACAGGTTTGATTTGCTTTTTATGGGCCCTGAAGAAAACTATTGGCAGAGATGAGTCCATAGTCCACATGGGCATTGCTGCACTTGTAAAGCAGTGCTTCTCTTGAGACTTCTGTACTTGGTTTTAGAAGTGAAAGGCTGACTCCAACACATGGAGAGGTAACAGCACAGAGTGCAAAGCTCACTGGCTTGGAGGTAGATGTCTTAGGTGCAATTTTATTTTACTACTTAGCTGTCTCACTTTAAAAAATAATTTAGCCTGCCAAACTTCGTTAATCCTCAATTCCAAGGATTATCTATCTGAATGCCTGGGTCACACCAGGCACACAAAGTTATATAACAATATTCTGGTTAATTAAAAATTGCTATTTTGAATGTGACAGATTAGATGGGAAGCCTGAAGGGGTAGTGAGTTTATATAAATGGGGCAGAGACAATTCAGAAAAGGAGGGTGAAAATGGTTGCACAGCTCAAGAAAGTAGTCAGTGTCGCAGAGTTGTACATGTGGAAATTGTGGAATTGATGTTTGCTTTGTTATGCATCTTTTCAACAATAATAAAAGTTAAAAATAAATAAATAAAATTGCTATTTTGGTTTAGAACTGTTTCAGGCAGTTCACATAAGTATAGTTTATCTCACTTACTGGATTCTTAATTGTAGTATAAAGTATTACTTTCCTTTCTCTTCTTCCATTCCATCTCTTCACTTCACCATCTCAATTTCACTTTTAATTCTGTCTCACTATCAGAGACCCTAGAAAGCTGCCACTATGTATAAAGTAGTGACTTAATGCATCATTATTGATTCTTCTTGACATAAACTATGAACCCTTTCTAACTGCAAAGTGTCTTGCTTGCCTTTTCAGAGATACTGGGATTTCTACCACTCTCTCTTCATGGTCTGCAGCAACTCTCCAAGGACTCTCATGCATTTATCAAGATGTGCCATTCGAAGAATGTTGCACAACAGATGTCACAGAGCAATTCCTTTGCTTTCCCTTCCATTGTCATTGAAAAAGTACTTGCTTTTAGAACCAGAGGGAATCATTTATTAAGCCTTAAGAGACAGAAATTCCCAATCCTAGATATTTAAGTGGACTCGCTGGGTAGACACAGTTTGCATAAATAAAATGGTACTTGGGCTGATTATAACACTTCAGGGATTTCAAAATACTTTACAAACATTATGTCATTAATCCTGGGTTAACATGGTGAGGGGAATTAAAGTTCAGAAACTTTCAAAGACAAGAGACTCTCAAGAAGGTATGGCTATAGCGATAATAACCAATATTTATAGTGCTCTTCCTAGATGCCTGATACATTTTTATAACATTTTCATTTATTACCTTATTTCAAATGGGACCCAGGTTTTCTTACAACCAATCTTATTCTCTACCTATCAGTAATAAGTTTACATTACCGTTCAGTTAGCAAAATAACAGCCTCTGTGATCAGTGGTGTCACTAGTGTTGGTGTCACCAAGTGCAGTAACTAAATCATGGTGTTACCCCCCCTGCCACCATGGACCTACTCCCGTACCAGACCATACAGAATCCTTAGAATGTATATTACCAACTTAAACATTGAATAATATGTGATAAATATAGTTGTAAATTGCTTGAATGTAATACTTCTTAGATTGTATGAGTATTAACAACAAAATTGTTTTATAAAATCTTTCTTTGTTGAATTACAACATTATAAGTTACAACATTATCAGTTACAACATTATCAGTAACTGAGCAGAAACCTGTTTTGATTGTTTTCCTTTTCCATTAATTACTACTTCAGTCTCAAAAAAAGTTATTAATAGAGTTTCATAATTACTATTTACCACAATATTGTAGCTAAAACACCAGAAAATTTGACAAAATCAGTGGCTATAAAAATACCCACAACAAGGAAAACGACAGTGTGGAGCTGGCAGCATGTGCAGATGAAACCATGTGATTCTAAGCATTGTTGTAATTGGGTAGAATGACAGTAGAAGGAAAAAGGAGTAGAAGTGCTGAAGGTTCAAAAAGTCAGTCAGCACAGAGTTTTAGTCTTACAGGTATAGTGATATATGTAGGCTGGGTTTGGGACAAGTGCTTTTGTTATTACAACTACCTCCAAAAAAAACAAAAACAAAAACAAAAACAAACTCACTGCCATGAGTCAGATCTGACTCATAAAGACCCCTCCTTGGGTTTCTGAGGAGGTATCACTATGGAAGTAGATTGCCCAACCTTCCTTCTGAGGAGTGGCTGGTGGGTATGAACTGCCAGCCTTCTGGTTAGCAGTCAAATGCCTTAGGCACTACACCACCAGAGCTCCCTACAACTACGGTACTGGGATGCTTTTATAAACAATAATAAATTTCTTCTGAAACGCTGTACCAACATTTTATATACAGTCATTTTCGTGTCACCACTCTGCAGTGTTACCTGGTGCAGTCTGCACACCCACACCTCCCTAGTGACGCCACTGTCTGTGATTGCCCTCAAACTCCTTGTCTTCCCCACTTACCAGTAAGTTTGCTAGTTATGCAAACTCTTACTCCCTCCCAACCCAGCTCCTTTAACTTATTTTGGTGATGAAAGCACATTAATAGCATCAAAAGGAGATCTTTCATTTAAATTTGATACAAGAAAGAAAGACCAATCTACTGAATAGCCAAGAATGGACATTTCAACACAAACTCATTGAGCCAGAGACTGGAGATGCAAAGAGGAGTCCGATGTGACTCCTGCCCTTCAGAAACTTACACATAGCAGAGGATGCAGACATATAAGTGGGTAACCGTCATATTAAAGGACAGGGGTGACAGTACAGAAGCAGACTCATTCTTAGCGCTTGGTTTTCAAAGTTGTGTTTCTGATATGAAGTGTGATTTTTTCTTTTAAACATGAGGATGAAGGATGAGAGGATTGGGTCAATTAGAGGGCCCTACTGCTGCTTTTAGGTTAAAATTTTTGACGCTACTTTTCTCGCAAAATCTAGGTATTGTTTTATTTTAGTATTTAGTATATTCTCCAAAGAGCCCTGGTGGTGCAACAGTTAAGTGCATGGCTGCTAACCAAAAGGTTGGCAGTTCAACCTCTTCCCAGTTGCTCTGAGAGAGAAAGACCTGGTGAGCTGCTTCCATAAAGATTACAGTCAAGAAAACCCTGTGGGGGAAGTTCCACTCTGTCACGTGGTATCACTGTGAGTCAGCATTGACTCTGTAACACCCAAAACAATGACAGCAGCAACAAGGATTTCCCAGACTCCTTGAACACTCACCGACTCCCATTTATGTGACAAGGAAGTTTAAGCAAATGTGGCAAAGAAAGTTTATGAAGGCAAAGACTTAAATTGATTGCTTTGGTCTTTTTGTGCAACACACTGCCATTTCAGAGTGTATTATTTACAGAAAGTAAGGAGCACTTAGCTAGCATTGGCTGGCAACAGGAAAAAAATAGAAATATTTCGAAAATGTTGAAAGTATGAGAAACTGGGAAGGATAACTCTTAATCAGGCTTGCTGGCTCTTGGTTGTGGAAAGTGAAATGTAGATGATTAAGTCTTGGACCTCATGGTTTATAAGGTCAACCTTGCTTTACACATTTTTGTTCTTACTAATCACTTTCATTTAAGCTCATTCTTCTTGGCACTGCCTTTAAAGGTTAAGGCAGAAGTAATTAAGTCCAAAGAAATGTAGTTTCCACTGGTTTCTTTTGTTTGTATGTTTCTCCATCTCATTTAACTTTGGATGCTTGAGGAAGATGTTAAATATTCCACTAGGCTACCACTTAAGCTTTGTTTCTAAGTAAATTTTCTTATCCTTGGTGGCTTCGAGGAAAAAATCAGATGTTTACAATAATCTTTCTATATTATAAATTTTACTAAAACATTCTGGGGGAAATATTTTGTACTAAAAAACAAGACCTATATTATAAAACCTTCCTTCCGAGGAGTGGACTCCTCGGAAGGAAGGTTGGGCAATCCTACTTCAGTACTGATACTGCCTCGGAAACCCAAGGAGGGGTCGCTATGAGTCGGGTTTGACTCGATGGCACATAACAACAACAACAAATATTATAAAACAGAATGTTGACTTTGTATGCATTATTAATATCCTTTCCAAAAACAAAGAAGAAGAAGAAAAAAAAAAAAGAGTTTGCTTGTGGCAAGTGGTGTTAGAAAATGTCCTAGACCACTGAGAGGTGCAAACTGCCCTCCACCATTTCTCTGGAAAATTCAAGATACACTTATTTGACAAAAGTAAACTGATACCGAGGACAAAGGAAGAGGATGTTTTTTGCATAGGGAAATGAAACTTTCTCAGTTTTGTTTGTTTCTGCTGAACTATTTTGTGTTAATGTAGTGTGTAAATCCACTGCCGTCTAGTCGTATCTGACTCATAGCAGCCTCTCCTTGGGTTTCTGAGGCAGTATCACTATGGAAGTAGATAGCCCAACTTTTCTTCCGAGGAGTGGCTGGTGGGTTTGAACCACTAGCCTTCTGGTTAGCAGTCAAATGCCTTAGGCACTACACCACCAGAATTACTATGTTGTTGTTGTTGTTGTTTGCGGTCGAGTCGGCCCGACTCATAGCGACCCCTCCTTGGGCTTCCGAGGCAGTATCACTAGGGAAGTAGGATTGCTCAACCTTCCTTCCGAGGAGTGGCTGGTGGGTTTGAACCGCCAGCCTTCTGGTGAGCAGTCAAGTGCCTTAGGCACTATGCT
>NW_006921650.1:2524352-2526647 GCF_000298275.1 Orycteropus afer afer | reverse complement strand
CACAGTCCAACAGCAAAGACCACAGGGTGTACATCTCGCATTCTATGAGAGTATAACCAGTTAATCACTTGGACACCAATTAGTCTGTATATGTTTTATTTGTTTTTTTCTGGTCTCTGTTGTAGAGAGATTGGGTGAAGTTTGTCACCAGGATGCCAACTTATCTCCTTTCCCTGAAATTATTTTACTCTACATTTCCTGACAATTTTACTGTACATATCTATGTTCTTGAGGTTATTTACATAAATTATATCTTTATGATAGAAATGCTATATAGGCATACCTTGGTTTATTGTACTTTGCTCTATTGTGTTTCACAGATAATGTGTTTTTTACAAATTGAAGGTTTATGACAACCCTGAGTTGAGCAAGTCTATTGGTGCCAGTTTTCCAACACCATACAGTCACTTCATGTCTCTGTGTCACATTTCGGTAATTCTCACAATATGTCAAACTTTTTCATAATGCTATTGCACACTTAATAGACAACAGTATAGTGTAAATGTAACTTTTATATCCACCAGGAAACCAAAAAAATTGTGTGACTCACTTTATTGCAATATTCACTTCATTGTGGTGGTCTGCAACCAAACTCACAATATCTTTTAGGTATGCTTATGTAGTGATATATAGAGACTGAATGTTCCTTACCAAGTCCACATTCAATAACCTCACATTGGTAGCTTAAAATAGATCATGATGGGAAGAATTACAACACAAAAACTAGCGAATTCTACCAATCAGGGTTAGATTTTTTTTTTTTTTTTGATCTCTAGACTTAAGAAATGAGTGGATAAAATATTAATTATACAGATTAAACTTGAAAGTGTGTCATTGTGTTGGGTCTGTAATTGTTACATTATGAATAGCAGATAAAATTGAGGAAATATTCTTCTCATATTCAAAAATTATTGTCTGATCCAACAAAAACATCATTCTTGTCATTCATGAACAAAGTTCCAACATGTATATCCATTATTTCAGTTTTACCCTATTCCTTAACATAATAAAAATATTGTCCCACATTCATATAGTAGCTACATGCATTCTTCAATTGCAACCAAAGATTGGCTATGGATACAAGAGTTGGCAAAAATTGATGAGCACATTCTATGAGAACCTATTGTCTACATAGAATTTAAAACCCAAGGAAGGGGCTCTATGAATCAGATCCGACTCGACAGCAGTGGGTTATTTTATATTTTATTATTATTTGTAAATTGTGAGTTCTGTATCCTTCATATCAGTAATATTTATAGTAAACTAATTGCATAAGGAGATCTGGTGATGTGGTCGTTAAAGCATTTGGCTCCCCACCAAAAGGTTGGTGGTTTGAACACACCAGCTGCTCCATGGAAGAAAGATGAGGCAGTCTACTTTCATAAAGATTGATGGTCTTGGGAACCATATGGGACAGTTATGCTCTATCCTATAGAGTAGCTATGAGTTGGAATTGACTCGATGACAGTGGGTTTTTGGTTTACGCATGTATGTGTGTGTATGTATACACACATATGACACTTTTTTTTTTCTTTTTTCTGGAGAGTTGGTTGTTGAGCATTTTCCAGCACACCACTAACTCAAACCTCTGCCTCAGTAGTTGTTGCTGTGTGCTATCAAGTTGATTCTGGCTCATAGAGACCCTATACAATGGAGTAGACCCGTCCCATAGGTTCTCTAGGCTGTGATCTATAGCTGCCCCATTTCTAGTGAAAGCTCTCTGGCTGGCTTGTTTGAGGCATATGCAAGTTGTGCTCCAGAAAATTCATAAAAACCTTTCTTTCTGCAGTTCCCACTATGATGATCCTGCTTCACCTCACCACATCTTGATATCCTTTCTTCTCATTGGGACCAGACCACTGGAGCTAGTTTTTGATGTGTTATGTTAGAAAAGACCTGCCAGCTCCTTTGTCTCATGTTCCCATGAGTAAACTGCTGCTAAAATAGTCCCTTACTAAACTGTTCCCACTCTTATCTCACTCACTCCTCTTGTCTGATTGGTAAGTGAGGAGGAAGAACTGACCTTGCTTGCTTCATATTGGGGCTATTGTTGTTAGGTGCCTTCGAGTCGTTTTTGACTCATAGCAACCCCATGCACAGCAAAACAAAATACTGCCCGATCCCGCACAGCTCCATATCCCTGTTATACTTGAGCCCATCATCGCAGCCACTGTGTCAATCCATCTCATTGAAGGCCTTCCCCTCTTTCGTTGACCCTCCACCCTACCAAGCATGACATCCTTCTCCAGGGAATGGTCCCTTCTGACAACATGACCAAAATAGGTGAGACGAAGT
>NW_006921650.1:2512930-2516502 GCF_000298275.1 Orycteropus afer afer | reverse complement strand
CCTTCCTTCCGAGGAGTGGCTGGTGGGTTTGAACCGCCAGCCTTCTGGTGAGCAGTCAAGTGCCTTAGGCACTATGCTACCAGAGCTCCTATGTAGTGTATAATATATGACTAATTGTTTTGAATTGTTTTTTCATGGATTTAAAGTTTTTTCCCCATGTTTGAACTTTTATTTAGAGATCTCAAATAAAGCTCTTCATTTTTGTGAATTATTAACAAATAAGATCATTTTACCTAACCTAATGTCGACATTTCAGCAATTATATCAAAGAGCTGTATACAGTGGACTGCTTCCTCCAAAATTTGGAACAAAAAAGAGAAGGAAGAGTTTTGCCTGTAAACAGCGTTTCCCCTCAAAATTAAAGGATAAACATGGTTGAAACACAAGTAAAATACAGGCTATTACTATAGGAACAAGAGTGTTTTAATAATAAAGAAATTGTACTGAATCATTCTCTTCCACTTACCACGTCTCAGTCTTCTTGGGTTTTTCATTTCCCTTCATTCACACGTTCCACTCAACCCTGGGCAATAGCAAAAGTAGATACACTCTAATGATGCCTTTGTTACTTTTGAGGAGTACTTTTGTTGACACATATCTAATAAAGCACTCTACTGCTAACAAAAAAGTCAGTGGTTTGAACCCTCCAGCTGCTCCTTGGGAGAAAGATGAGTACTCTGCTTCCATAAAGATTTATAGCCTTGTCATCTCTACGGAGTAGTTCTATGCTGACTTATAGGGTTGCTTTGAGTCAGAACCGATGGCGGTAGGTTGGGTTTGTTTCTTGGTAATGGCTAGAAAAAAGTCTTCTCTCTTCTTTAAATTACATGGGAGGAAGGATCTTTGTCTTCTCATTCTGAGCCCATGACTTCTGACAGAGAACACAGTAATAAAAAGCTAATTGTAGGCATAAGAAAAGTATCAAACTGTTTGCAGTGAATTGTCAATGTTGGCAAAAGAAACTAAGCTTTCCATGGGCTTTTTTTTTTTTTTTTTTTTTACTCATTTGCTTGTTGGTAAAGAATTTACCAGCTCTAAGCTGGCACACCTTCAAAATGAAAAAAAAAAAAACAAATCATATTATTCACCAATGTTCTTTGAAATGCAAACACCATAGTTGGTATCTGGAAGGAGTTCATTGCCACTTTCTTCAGGAGTATAGTCAGATGCATTGTAAAAGAATTTCTGAGACATGAAACAACATTAAAAACGATATTAGAGGTTTATTATTTGCTCAACAATTCACAGATTGGAGGAACACACAGCCTAAACTGCGTATTCCAAAGAAATGTTACAGCGTCAAGGTTAATATAGTCAGAAGAGAATAAAGAAAGTCTAAGAGATGTGGTTGGTTTTACAGAGATGTATTAAAATATCCTTAGCAATCCTTTCTTCTCTGAAATGTTAGTTTGCTTAAGAAGAAATATATAGTATTTTGGGGGAGGGGTTTCGTCCATGCCTGCTGAGTAGAGGCAGATAATCAGGCTTCTGCTTGTCTGGAATGCAGGAGTTAAAGAGCAAGAATTGTTGATTATAAATCACAGAAATGAGATAATTACTACTTCTAAAAGTTAAGTTACTTATCATCTTAAACATTTGCCCTATGAAACTAAGTAGTAGCCATGCCCTTCTGGTATGGCACAAGGGATTCCATGCTTTTAACTTCCACAGCACATTTTCCTGCTTTTGATCAAGGCTCCACTAGCAGGTGCTGATCACCTACAAATGGAGTAAACTTTCTTCTGCAAGGACAATTCCTTGTTGATCCCTCCATCATTTACCTTATTTCAGTGTCATTTTATTTGCATTTATTTTCTTCACTTTGCCAAGTTATTAGTCCTCATCCTCAGGATGACTCATTTTGAGGTTTTATTAGTGGAAGGTTCAGGTCAAATTTGAAATGTCTTAGCCGGCCTTAAGAACATTAGCCAATAATTCTATATCAAAGAGCAAAGAGTCATACAATTTTTTTTTTTCCTGAAAAACACAAGTGATTAACATCATTTTATCTGCAGAATGAGTACTTTTTCATGCACAACATTCCATAGAAATATAAGAGTTGATTAGTGAAAAACATCATTTTATAGTTATAAAGACAGATACAAAGATGATTAGAAGCAAGCCAAGACAAATTAATATTTTCTTCCATTATCCATCCCAAGAACTAAACTATTTATTTAAAATATCAAAGAAGGATCAGGATTAATGAGACATGACATTATGTGTTGCATATGGTAAACATAGCGGGTGATGCTAGCACCACTATCAGGGATATAAACATCATAACCCATTTTAATAATGACATAGGTGCCTCTTTATGCAGTAGTAAGGATGTTGAGAACCATTCAGCTTTGAAGATCTATTTCTTTCATCATAGTCATTTCAATATTCATTTCTTGGAGTCCATGGATAGAATCATTTAAAACATTCTGAATACATTTAGTCAGAACTTTGACATATCCCGTAACACCTTCTAATTCTATTTGATGTAAAAAAATAAAAGTTACATGATTATACCATTGAAAAACAGACTGGACTAATGAGTTCATAAAAGGGCAACGTCAACAGGAAGAGGTAAATCAATTAATATTCAACTTTGGGTCCAGCTCAGTCCTACAGTATATCTGCTAATCCATCCAGGTGGGAGCCAAGGTGAAAAGTTAGAGTCGTGTATCCAAGATGTATTATTTTGGCTAGTCAAATAGTAAGAATCAGGAGATGAGAAAAACCCTTATCCTAGGATACTCTGTAGCTAGTATAGTGTTATTAAATACTAAAATAGCTGATTCTTATATTAAAAGAGGGAAAGAAAAAGAAAATGTTTTCTTATATCTAGAAAATAGAACGTTGAGCATCAGCAGTAGTCTCACATTAACCTCAAAGCAATTTTTTTAGTGTATTCAGTCCTAGGTAGTTAATTTTGTCTCTATGCAATTATGGGTCAGCCAAAAGTCTGAAAATTTTGTCAGTTTCTACATAAGTGTTCTGGAAATCTTGATTCAGCCCAATGATATTCACATTTGAAATAGTGATATTTCACTATCAGATTCTAAGTCTGATATAGTCCATTTTTGTTGAAATATTTGATCAAGCATTTTCAGTGAATCAGCAAAGTAAAACTTAATTACAGACAGCAATTTAAAAATAGCCATGATTAACTTATAATAATAATTCTTAAAAGTGAAAGGCTCAACGAGAATTATTCACAAGAGTAATGCAAAGCCAAATAAAGTCAATTAAAAACAAAAACTTTAGATGAAAATATCTCAAAACATAATTATTAACCTTATTTTCAAAGATCTTCAGATATAATACTCATAGTCTTGAGACATAATACTAAATAGTCAGGATATAATAGAATACACCAAGATTATCAAACCTTTAAACTTCTGAACGGTGTTAGGCTGAAGCAAACCCAAGCCACCAACATTTCAGTTAGCAGCTTCCTCCGGTGTCAAGCCCTGATGAGACAGCCTGATAAGACAACGGAAGTAACAGAACCCGCCCAGACTGGAAAGTCCCATGCAGTGGCAAGCTTCCTCTTGTGAAGCCCCCTCATGCTAATTAAGTGC
>NW_006921650.1:2510582-2512770 GCF_000298275.1 Orycteropus afer afer | reverse complement strand
TGAACCTCGCCCGGGCCCCTCTCGGGGGCCCATAAACCTCCCCCGGAAACTCAGAATAAAAACTTCTCTTTAACCTTACTTTTGTGCGTTCTTTTCTCCTTACTGTGGCCTTACAAACGGGAGCTCTGGTAGCATAGTGACTAAGGCACTTGACTGCTAACCAGAAGGCTGGAGGTTCAAACCCACCAGCCAGTCCCCAGAAGGAAGATGGGGCAATCTACTTCCGTGGTGATAGTGCCTCGGAAACCCAAGGAGGGGTCGCTATGAGTCGGGTCTGACTTGATGGCACATAACAACAACAACAACAAACTTCTGAATGGTAATAAAAACTCCATGAATGATGTGAATTCCCCCAGTTAAAATCATTGGTTTGATCATGCTAGATTCAAAGTAAGCCAAGTTGTGACTAAGAAATTGAAATAATAAAATGATGACATAATATTATATGCTTGTTGTCTAATAACAGGTAAATATTACTGACACATATTTTAACTTAAAGAAATTTTGTATTTCTCTTGATTTGACAAGTTTCATGTAATTCATAACATATTAAATAAACATTTTCTTTATTATTATTATTATTGTGCTTGGCACAGAAAGAACATGGAGATGGCATCTTCTGACTTCCTGTAACTTCACAAGAGGAAGGCAGAATCACCATCAGCAGCCCAAGGCTTGTTCCTATGAGGTCAGACATGCTGCCACCCTCCAGCCTTTTTACTAACTTTGACACCAACTGTCTCTCCCACAGTACTTACTACTACTCTGCTAGGTTCAATAATTTGTTGCAATGGCCACACAGAACTCACAGACAATACTCACAATTATGAAGTCTATTAGGGAAGTAACTGGCTACAATTCAAGTTTAGGAATGCTCTCAGGATACAATTCTTCAATCAGTAGAGTCTCCCTCTGCTGTGCCCTCAGACACTCCTCTCTGGCCCTTGGCCTCTTGTCCTGGCCTGTGCCTCTGTGGGCCAGGTAAGCCTGCCACTGTGTCTAATGCCTCTTGGCTCCACTACCACCATCTCTCTGCCAGGGCATCTCTCGGTCAGGGTGTCTCTCAGCCAAGAAGGTCCAGCGCAGGGATCTCAGCCCCAAGGATGTGCTCCACGTCACCTTCAGCTCTTCTCTCTTGATGGCAGTGAGATCCCTTCTTTGCCTCTAGGAGGGCTCATTTTAAGCCTGGCAGAGTGACATAACTAACCAATCCCAACATCAGAGCTCTACACATCTTATTTGCGTGGTCCCACCCACTAATCAGGTGGGAGTTACAAAGACTATGGCTAGACAAGCCATATCAAGTAATTTATTGCACTGAACTTGGGGTGCAAATTTACAAAGGAGATTTATTTTACATTCAATAGTTCATGCACATTTGATTTCATGCCCTCAATTACCATCCCAACCATAAAAAACTCTCCTGCTCTCTCCTCCCTGTGACTACCCCCTCCCTGTGCCCTTCTTATCTATGCATTCCTCTCTGTCCAGCTTTCCCTCTATGAATGCTGCCCCTCTGATATCTCATGGCTGATTGATCTAAGGGGTGCATTGCCTTAGGGAGGGTGTTCTGCATGTAGGCCTTTCTACTGTTGGGTTAAGAGCCAATCCATGGAAGTGAGTCCATTTCTAGGCCAGAAGGGTAACCCAAGGCGAGATAGTCTTGGGGTTTCCACCAGTCTCTGACTGACAAGTAATTCTGGTCATTTTGTGTTTTTGAATTTTGTTCTACATTTTTCCTCCCACTCTATCCAGGATCTCCAGTTTTGATCCCTTCTGAGCAGTTGGCATTGTAGCCGGGCACCATCTAGTTTTCCTGGTCTTGTTGTCATGAAGGCTGAGGTCCTTGTGGTCTATCTAATCTTTGGACTAATTGTTTCCACGTGACTGATTTTTTTCACTCTTCTTTGCTCCAGATGAAAGGAGACCAATAGTTGTACCTTAGATGGTTGCTAAAAAGCTTTTAAGATACCAGTTGCTACTCACCAAAGTAGGATGTAGAACAAGATTTTTATCCTCGGAAGGAAGGTTGGGCAATCCTACTTCCGTAGTGATACTGCCTCGGAAACCCAAGGAGGGGTCGCTATGAGTCAGGTTTGACTCAACGGCACATAACAACAACAACAACATGTTGTTAAACCCTTTTTTTTCTTTTTAAGCACTTTTTCTTTATAAAATAGGAATAGAC
>NW_006921650.1:2488358-2506280 GCF_000298275.1 Orycteropus afer afer | reverse complement strand
CAAATTCTTCTGCTAGTTGGGTTTAGTCCACTTCTGTATCCTTCCCTTCAAGGCTCAGGGGTCCAGGATTATCTTCTGTGTCTGTGTTAATTGATTTCCCTTTTCTTTGTTGAAGAGGATCTGTGCAGTCTTTCTGCCTAGTCTGCCATCTAGCCGGAACCTTGACAGCATTTTTCTTATTTTAAACCTCATTAACATCCACATTGGAGGATCCCTCGCGAAACAGTGGTTAAGAACTTGGTTGCTAACCAAAATCTTGGTGCTTTGAACCCACCAGCTATTCTGCAGGAGAAAGATGTGGCAATCTGCTTCTGTACAGATTTACAGCCTTGGAAGCCCTATGGGGTAGTTCTACTCTTTCTTATAGGGTTGCTGTGAGTAGGAATCAATTCAACAGTAGTGGATAATGTACACATTATTTATCTAATTTTCTTTTGTCTTCAAAATGTTTTTACTCAGTTGGGAGAAGTCTTTTCAAAACCTTCTCTGGAGCTCATTATTAAGAAAGAATTTGGTAATCTCAATTCATTTACATATGTTTAAATTGACCTAGGTATTTTAAAAGACAAAAGATAAATAAATTCTTCTTTTCTGAAATTAATAAAAATTGCTCATTTTTTCCCTATATAAAACACATTTCATAGAATATTTAGCTTAAGTTATTTAGAAAAGTTTTGTTTTTAAGATTTTGCTTTCAAAGTTAATGTCAATATAAAAACCTCCATCAGAAGTAATTAATTTTTATTAATTCCTGGGAATATTAAGCCAAACCAAAAGCCAAAGTCACTGCTGTGGAGTCAGATCCGATTCATAGTGACCCCTCCTTGGGTTTCTGAGGCAGTATCACTAAAAAAGTAGATTGCCCAACCTTTCTTCCAAGGATTGGCTGGTGAGTTTGAACCGCCAGCCTTCTGATTAGCAGTCAAGTGCCTGGGAATATTAGGACTATTTAATTTATACAAGTGCTTACTTATCATTAAACTGATCAGAGTAAATTCTTTGAATTAAATCTAATTTAATAATACCATTCAGTGGCAGGAAATTATTACATTTTTTAACCTTATCTTTTGCATGCTTTATAGGATCCATTTGGGAAGCAATTTAGAGCAATTTGTCCTTTTTTAAGGCCTTGTTATGCCAATCAAAATAACTAACCCGTCCTTTTCAGTGCACTTTTTGAACAAGCCAGTGTATATCAAATTTTCTCAATGTAGCTACTGAAAGCCCAACAATACATAAGACCGGCACAGAAGCAGTTTTTCTTGGAAGAAAAACAACAACAACAAAAAACCCACTAAGATTTAAAAGACTGCCTCATGAGAAAAAACCGAGACAAAAAAACCTAGCAACTGCCAGTCATTGCTTTCTCAGATAAGACAGAAACTCAGACATAAAATGAGACAGAAAAACCACATAAATTCACTGGTCCGTGAGGCTGGCTCAAAACCCGCTCATCCTCAGTATAAGACAAACATATGGGAAACCCAGCTTCTTAAAGCATATACAGTAATTCTTGGATGAGATTGACTCAATACAACAGGAAACCAGATTCTAGATAAACTCATTAACTTGACAGAGTCTTAAATGGAGGTGTTTTATTCAGACTCTTTGACTAAAACTGAGCATTAACAAAATTCTCCAAAAAAAAGATGGTGAAAATGGGAACTCATTTTCTCAAAGTGATCATTGAAGTTCTAAATTACTTAAATATATTTAGCTTATAGTGTTTTGAGATAAGAACCCCCAAACCATCATGCCAGTAGGGAGAAATCCAAGTTCATTAAATCAAGGATATTAAGAGTCTTTTTCTCTTTGATTGTAACTTTCGTTTCCCACAGTCAAATAAAATTCCAAAGGAGGAGTCTGCTGCAGTGTTTGGTCAATGTTTTGTTTCATAATGTGCCTCTGTTGCATGAGAGCTTTCTTGTGGCTGGTGTGCAGCCTAGTGCTCTGGTCCATCTTATGTCCCAGCTTATCCTTTCATGGGTAGCTTTCTTTCTTTCATTTTTATTGTGATTTGGGTGAAAGTTTACAGAGCATATTCATTTTCCATGCAGCAGTTCATACACATTTTATTTCATGACATTTACTGCAATTCCCCACAATGTAACAGCTCTCTTCCCACTTTCTCCCCATAGTTACCTCTTCCTTGTGTCCTTCCTTCTCATGGCTACCTTTCTGTTGATGGCAAGTGCTGTAAGGGGATCTAAGATGTGTGACTTGTTTCCACTTGTTTTTGTGACTTAACAACTCTGGGGTTCCTTTGTAGCAACCATATGCAACCTGGTTTCATTCTTTTTGAAACTATTTCATTCTGTTGGCTAGAGATCTAGTCTCTTATTTTAGAGCTCAAATATACTTGTCTCTCAACTGGAATGTACTCTAAAGTGGCCAATGATTTAACCAACTGTTGGTAGTGAACTTATACAAAAATTCAAGTCCAAACAAGACCTAGACCCATAGTTCTTGACCATGTAGTGATCCTGAGTTCCACTAAGAAAATCAGCTGCAGTCTTGGGTTCAGCATACCTCACACACAGACAGTCCTAAGCACTATGATTCACAAAGCTCACAATAAATATTGAATTTCACACTACCCATCAGGACAGAAGTTCCAAAATCAGCAATTCAAAGCACAAATTGAAAAATAAATCTCAGAAAAGCTACTACACAGGTGCAGAGCTTGGATTCAGAGACTTTTGTTTTTAACCTAAGCAACCTTAAGATAAAGTGGAAATGAAAGAACCCAAGGATGACTTGAAGCATTTACTGTTGAAGACTGAAGAATACAGTCTGCAGTATGGATTACATCTCAATATAAAGAAAACAAAAACCCTCACAACTGGACGTATAAGCAGCATCATGATAAATGGAGAAAAGATTGAAATTGTCAAAGACTTCATGTTGCTTGGTGCTACAATTGACAGCAGTCAGGACATCAGATGACATACAGCACTGGCAAATCAGCTGCAAAGTACCTCTCTCAAGTGCTGAAGAGCAAAGATGTCTCCTTGAGGACTAAGGTGTGCCTGACACATCTACGGTATTTTCTATCACCTCATATGTATGTGAGAGCTGGACAATGAATAAAGAAGACCAAAGAAGAATTGATGCTTTTGAGCTGTGGTGTTGGTGAAGAATACTGAAAATACAATGGACTGCTAAAAGAACTAACAAATCTTTCCTGGAGGAAGTGCAGCCTGAATGGTCCTTATAGGTGAGAATGACCAGACTTCGCCTCACCTACTTTGGTCATGTTGTCAGAAGGGACCATTCCCTGGAGAAGGCCATCATGTTTGGTAAGGTGGAGGGTCGACAAAAAAGGGTAAGGACCTCAACAGGATTGACACTGTGGCAGCAGCAATGGGCTCAAATATAGCAAGATCAGTGAGCTGGTGCAGGACTGGGCAGTGTTTCATTCTGCTATGCATAGGGTTGCTATGAGTTGGAGACGACTCAACAGCACCTAACAACAACAGTCAGCTCAACTTGATACCAGAGGTTGAAACTGGCAAGTGATCTTGGATCATAGAGTTTTACCTAGGGAATCCCACTTCTGACACCAGAAATGTAAAAGAGTTTCTGAGATTGAAATAAAGTTAAAAATACAAGAGATTTATTATTTGATCAGTGATTCACAGATCAGAGAACACACACCCTAAACCACATGTTCTAAAGAAATGTGGACCCATTGGGGTTAATACAGTCAGAGGAGAAGAAAGAGAGTCCAAGAAGTCTGAGCAATTTTAGTGAGCTTTTGGAGGTTCATTAAAATGTCCTTTGAAATAATTTCTTCTCTGAAATGTTAATTTGCTTAAGAAGACTAATGCTTTAGTTCTTTTGGGGAGTGGGGATCCATGCCTGCTGAGTGTAGGCAAATAACTAGGTGTCTACCTATCTGTAATGCAGGACTTAAAGATCAGGAACTGTAAATTATACATGACTCTACAGAGACAAGCTAATTACAATTTCTAAAAGTTAAGTTCTTTATCATCTTCAACTTTTGCTGTGTGAAACCAGGTAGTAGCCATTCTTTCCCATTGGTTTATCTCCACAGCCATGGCATTCCAGTCAGAAGTTAAGAGTTTAGGCCCTGGTATACGTCTATGTATCTGGTCCCTGAGTGATGCAAAATGTTAGTGGTTTGAACCTACCCAGCGGCACTGTGGAAGAAAGACCTGGTGATATGCTTATATAAAGATTACAGCCAATAAAACCCTATGGAGCAGTTATACTCTGTAAATGAGAGTGTTACCATGGGTTAGAATTGACTTGATGACAGAGGGCTTGATTTGTATTGGTTTACTTGTCTATCTGGATTTATACCCTGACTTTTACTTTCACTTGAGGCATAACATAGGGAAAATGATACATCTGCTCCAAGACTCAGTTTACTGATCTGTAAAATGAGAATAATGATGTTACCTACTTCATAGAGCTTTTATTGGATTGTTTGGAGGATTAAATTGTAAATATATGTGAAGCATATGGAACAGAGCTTGACTTTCAGTATCTTAATGATTATTGTTTAGGGATAGGCTTCTACTGGTGACATAATATATCCTTAGAGAGAAGCTGTAGCTAGCTGTAGGTGGTATGTGGTAGATTTCTGTTTACTTGGAAAATATTTGTTAAGCTTGTACTAGATGCCAGGTACTTTGTTGACATCTGGAAAATCAATGAAAGGAACAAGACAAACCAGGTTCCTGACCTTCTTAAGTTTTGGGGGTAGAAGACAGAGTGAAAATACATTGATTTGGACAGTTAGCAAACAGATAATAAAATAAACGTCTAACAAATTGATTAACTTTTGAAAGTTTGACCTTTTGTAACTGCATTTATTTAGGTTGAAATGACTCTTTTTCCCATTTCATGAAGGCTGTGGGGTCACTTGAAAATTTATCATGTGGACAGAAAAGACTGATTAACTGTTTCTATCTTCATTGGAAGTAAGGGTAGGAGGAAATCAATTTTGTAGCAGGAGGAGTGTAGATTAGACACTAAGATTCCTAGCAGTGGGGGTTGATAATACACAGAATGAATGAACAGGATGGGTTAGAGAATTTCATTCATTTACTCTCTCACTTGCAAGAATTTAATCATTATTACTATATGTGTAATTCCTTGTTAAATGTAGAAAGGAGTATTACATCAAACCATTGGAAATTAAGTAGCTCAATGTTTTGTTTAGTTTGCTTTTACTAAGAAGTATGAATAAAAGTATGCTTTGAGTTTTTTTTTTTTTTTAAATTGCAGACTATCTAACAGAGTTTTTTTTCCTATCAGTCTGCCATAAAATAGTTGACTAGAAATAATTTCCAAAACTTATATTTCAATGATAAATTGCCTTATTCTATGTTTGGTCACACCTGTCACCAATGAAAGGCAATGCATGAAATATGTAAGGACAACATTCAAGAAACACTTGCTTTTTTTTAAGCAACAGTAAATGGATTAAGTGTGCTTAAATTTCTTCTTCACTAATTGTTTTTTTCAGATAGAGGTATGCATTAATGATATTGGGAAACAATTATGCAAATATATGTTAATCCAACCAAGGAAATAAAATACTAATGCCACTTTGCACTTCCTAAATTAAAGTTACCCATGGCTTAGTTCTTGGTGTTTTCATTCAGAGAAGAATTAGCAAAAGAGAACTAATATCATGGGGAGTTTAAGGTCATCTTGTTGTTGTTAGTTGCTGTGGAGTTGGCTTTGATTCATGGTGGCCTTATGTGTAATAGAATGAGATGGTGCCCAGTCCTGCACCATCTCCATGAGCTTTGATATGTTTGAGTTCATTGTTGAGACTATTGTATCAATCCATCCCGTTGTGGGTTTTCCTTGTCCAGTTATTTTACAAACATGATATCCTTTTCTAGCAATTGTTTTTTCTGATGACATGTCCAAAGTAACGGAGCCAAACTCTTCCCATCCTTGCTTCTAAGGAGCATTCTGATTGTGTTTAAACTCCAAAAAAAAAAACCAAACTCACTGCCATTGAGTCAATTCTGACTCATAGCGACCCCTCCTTGGGTTCCTGAGATGGTGTCTTTAGGGCAGTAGATTGCCCAGTCTTCCTTCTGAGGAGTTGCTGAGGGATTTGAACCACCAGCCTTCTGGTTAGCAGTCAAATGTTTTAGGCACTATGCCACCAAGGTAATCTCAAATCTGTTACCATCAAGTCAATTACCACTCATAGCAACCCTGTAGGATAGAGTAGAATTACCCAATAGGATTTCTAAGGCTGTGAGCTCTGGTAGCTTAGTGCCTAAGGCACTTGACTGCTAACCAGAAGGCTGGTGGTTCAAACTCACCAGCCACTCTTCCGAAGGAAGGTTGGACAATCAATCTACTTCCATAGTGATACCACCTCAGAAACTCAAGGAGGGGTCCCTATGAGTTGGGTCCTACTAGACGGCACATAACAAAAACAACAATCTTTATTGAAGCAGACTGCCTCATTTTCTCTTAGAGAAGTTGGTGGGTTCAAACAACTGACCTTTCAGATAGCAGCTGAATGTTTAGCCACTGTGCCCCCAGTGCTGTTATCAATGTAGAGAAATAGTACTGAGTGCCTTTTCAGTGTCCAGGAGCTCACAGAGGAAGGTCTAGAGTCACACAAGAAGATTTTCACTCACTGTCCTGTTCCAGGTTTGTGGGAAGCCTGAAAGTCAGGTTTTTGATCAACAGGCAGTAGGAATCAATGAGGTTTACAAGATATAGTGGCAGCAAGACATCCAAACTGGGCTGTCCTTTTAAACATGCTCTCCCTCCACCCTGATCTTCGCCTTGGGAGGATGACTTCCATAGACAGGACAAACTAAGCAGTGGAAAAAACCAAACTCACTGCCGTAGAGTCTGATCTGACTCATAGCGACCCCTTCTTGGGTTTTCAAGATCTTATCTCTACGAAAGTAGATTGCCCAATCTTTCTTCTGAGGAGTGGATGGTGGGTTTGCATCACCAGCCTTCTGTTTAGCAGTCAAATGCCTTAGGCGCTATGCCACCAGAGCTTCTAAGCAGTGGAAAAAGATAGCAATTAAGATAAGTGAGTAGCCCTAGTGAAGGTTTAGAGCTGTAATGTTCAATGAGTATTCATTATTGCTAATTTGACAAGTTTGATGAAAGAAGAAGATGAACAATTAGCATGGCAAACAGAAGATGAAGTTGAAAGGTTTGAATGGGATCAAACTGCAAGGACCTGAAACCATGTGGAAGCACCATGGGCCACCAATGGAATTTTCATTATTATCAAAATTACTCTTATTCTAATCCTATTAATTTATAACAATAATAATTATGATACCACTATGTAACACATAAAGGATCTTATACTCAGAGCATCCTTTTAATGTTTGATACCAGATCATTGTCTCGACCATTACTCTCAGCTCCCCTTCCATGCAGAAAAATTATACAATTCTGAAGATTTTGATTTGACAAAACAATAACAACAACAAATCTAAACATGGCATAATTAATCTTTTTTTCTCATGTAAGACACTATAATCATATAGAATGGTTTACTCTTGAACAAAAAAGTGTAGGCTCACATAGTTTTCTTTCTTTTAAACAAAAGGTAAAGAACGTTTTGCATTGTTTTTAATTGCATAAAAACAAGAAAGACTTTCTTCTAGGACATCAGAAAATGACAGGATAAAGGCCAAATTTGGAATTCTAGGATGGCCTATAGTTCTCCACAAGGTGGTGTTCACATGGTGAATTGTTTACTCAAGCACTGACACAATTACAATCCTTCAGGGGGCCCAGAGCTCCCAATACTGATGAAGTCAGAAGTGCAATGAAAGGCCTCCTCTTAGGATGATCCATCAGGGAAAGCTTAGGCAGCAACTGATAAATTGTTTGTAAGTAACCTTTGGCTAGTTCTCAGGTAAAGACACAGACATAGGAACTGAATAGTGTTTGCTTCTATGTATCAGCAGTGCGGTGTGGCACAAGGAAAAAAAGATGGACTTTGGAATTCAGTGATGTGGGTTTTAATCTTAATTGTACCACTTAATATCTGCATGAACTTGAGTCAGTTTCTCAACCAGAGTGTTAATTTCTTTATTTGGAAATATTTTATTTTCTTTATTTGGAAAATAGCCATTAAATACCTAATTTATAGGCTTCCTGTAAATGATTCATGAAAAGTGTCTAATGTAGTGTCTTGCAAGTACTTGAATCCTAATAAATGTTCACATAGTACATCCTTCTATTCTTCAGTGGAGGTGGATTATCTGGAGTATGCTGGAGGCTATGATAGATTCTCTAAGATGCCCAGGTACACAGGCTAGAGAAGTGACTTGCAATTTTTATTGCATTTTCATTACAGTGATTTTTCTTTAGCACAAACTCACTCTCTGAAGCAAATTTCCAAGCCAACTTTGTTTATGGCACCCTACTCATGTGCTTTGGCCTGCAGGGGACAGTGTAGGAGAACTTTCTCCCGGCCATGAACCAGAACTCTCAGATTACTGGGAGCTCTCAATTCTAAAATGCAGCTTTCAGGGAAGTTAAGGAAGCTCAACAAAGGTAAATGTATGTTCTGTAGCAACTTTCTCTAAATCACTGTATATAGTTTCAAGGAAATTTGCTGAACCCTTCTGTTCTGGTTACCTAGTGCTGCTCTGACAAGAATATACCACAAATGGGATGGCCTTAACAAACAGGAGTTTATTCTTACAATTTGGAGGCTTTAAGTCCAAGTTCAAAGTGCCAGGCTCTAGGGGCTGGGTGAAAGCTCCTCAACCTTGGGGTCCAGCTCTGCCTCCTGCTTCCAGCCCACTGGAGCTAGAGGCGTTGTTTCTTCACTAGACAGCTGCTGGCTGCTGAGGCTGAGAAGCCCCAAGGTTGACAAGTAAAAAGGCACAGTCCTGATGTTACCAAACCACATGGCAGGCCATTAACTTAAGTCCATTTTAAGTCCCAAGATTGGTAGAGCATAGCAGGCTGACGAGCAACGACATGGTTACATACAGGGTCCAAGCATGCCATAGACTAGAGACCATTCCCAAAGCTGCTGCTTATACACAGGAAGCAGACCACATACCCAAGGGCAGCTACTCAGCTGCTTGTGGTAGATCCAACCATGGAGTTGATTGCGTCTCATCATGGGGAATAACTACCACCAGCCGCCCAGCCACTCGACCAGGCCCAGCCAAATTGACACACAAATGTAACTATCACACCTTCATTGGAAAGAGATCTAGGAATTAAGGAAAAATCTTGGAGCCACAGGTTTTTATCCTGTGGATATAATCTATACATCCATAATTGAAGAACAATAAAAGGACATTGCAGTTAGTTTTTTGCTATGTAACATTGAGATAGACAGAAATCCAATGGAGGTTGCTATGAGTTGGAATTGACTCAATGGGAGTGAGTTTGGGTTTTTTTTTTTTTTTTTCCTGGTCCATTCATTCAATTTCCCTTCTTTCCTGCTTCCCTCCTTTTCTATTTCTCTCCCTTATTCCTTTCCTTTTCCTCTTCCCTTCCTCTCCTTCCCTGCTTGTCTCTAGCCCTCATTCTTGGCTGTATTTTATGCGCTTATTTGCTTGGTCAGAATCTCACTGTAAGCAACCAGAGGCCATGTTGGGATATTCATGGGTACCATCAACTAACTGAACCCCTGTCTTCACAAAATTTTACTTTGGATGCATGAAATTTACACTTCATTTATGTAGAACCTGGAAAATCTTGTGTTTTTCCTTCCTTTCTATTCATTTGAATCTTTGTTATCCATCTAAAAACCACAATTATGGCTTATCTATTTTTTGTAACACTAGATCACAGGTGGAAGATCAGAGCCAAAAAAAGAAACAGAAACTACAAAAGAGATAATGAGGAGAAAAGCCTCCAAAAGAAGTTAGGTACATTCTGTCTGTCTGGGTAATACTAGGGAAGAAGCCCTATCATCATCTATCTGGGTCATAACCTTCTTACAGGTTGCTGAACCAGGAGTCAAGTGACTCCATCAGTAAGGTCACAAGGCTCTTTCCTTCAGCAAAAACACAAGAGATTTGTTCCTGAGATAATATAACACAATAGTTGACCACACAGGATTCTGGAGTTTTAATTCCTTCCAGCCACTTACTCCTTGAGACTCAATCTCTACCTTCATCATAGAATTGTTTGGAGAGTAAATAATGTGATACGATGAGTGTGTTTGTTGTTGTTAGGTGCCATTGAGTTGGCGCTGACTCACAGTGAACTTGTGTGCAACAGAACAAAATGACGCCTGGTCCTGTACCATCCTGACAATCTTTGCTATAATCTGAGCTCATCATTGCAGCCACTGTGTCAACCCATCTTGTTGAGAAACAGGGTCTTCCCCTTTTCTGCTGACCCTGTACTTTACCAAGCATGATATCCTACTCCAGGGACTGGTTCCTTCTGACAACCTGGCCAAAGTACATGAGACAACGTCTGGCCATTCAAAGTCCAAGGAGTTTTCTGGCTGTGTTTCTTCAAAACAGATTTGTTTGTTCTTCTGTCAGTGCACGGTATTTTCAGTATTCTTTGCTGACACCACAATTCAAATGCATCAATTCTTCCTCAGTTTTCCTTATTCACTGTTCAGCTCTCACATGCATATGAAGCTATTGAAAGTACTATGGCTTGGGTCAGGCGCAACTTAGTCTTCGAAGTGACATCTTTGCTCTTTAACACTTAAAGAGGTCTTTTGCAGCAGATTTTCCCAGTGCTATACCTCATGTGATATCTTTACTGCTGCTTCCATAAGCATTGATTGTGGATCTGAGTAAAATGAAATGCCTGACAACTTCAACCTTTTCTCCGTTTATCATGATATTGCTTCTTGGTCCAGTTGTGAGGATTTTTGTTTTCTTTATGTTGAGGTGTAATCCATATGGGAGGCTGTAGTCTCTGATCCTCATCAGTAAGTGCTATTAGTCATCTTCACTGTCAACAAGCAAGGTTGTATCATCTGCATATCATAGATTGTTAATGAATCATCCTCCAATCCTGATGTTGTATTCTTTCTCATATAGTCTAGCTTCTTGGATTATTTACTCAGCATAGAGATTGAATAAGTATGGTAAAAGGGAACAATCCTGATTTTTCCTGCTTTTAAGCCATTCAGTATCCCCTTGTTCTGTTTGAACAACTGCCCCTTGGTCTATGTACAGGTTACTCATGACTACAATTTAGTATTCTGGAACTTCCATTCTTCATAATATTATCCATAATTTGTTATGATCCACATAATAAATGCTTTTCCATAGTCAATAAAACACAGGTAAACATCTTTCTGGTGTTCTTTGCTTTCAGCCAAA
Source organism: Orycteropus afer afer (assembly GCF_000298275.1). NCBI lineage: Eukaryota > Metazoa > Chordata > Mammalia > Tubulidentata > Orycteropodidae > Orycteropus > Orycteropus afer. Next base: position 2,494,980 of record NW_006921650.1, on the reverse strand, counting down.
ATCCATCTGACATCAGCCGTGATATCCTTCGTTCCATGCGTTCTGCTGAATCTGGCTTGCATTTCTGGCAGTTCCCTACTCACGTATTGTAGCAACTGCTTTTGAACTATCTTCAGCAAAATTTTACTTGCGTGTGATACTAATGATATTGTTTGATAATTTCTGCATTCTGTTGGATCACCTTTCTTTGGAATGGACACAAGTATGAACCTCTTCCAGTCAGTTGGCTGGGTAGCTGTATCCCCAGTTTCTTAGCATAAACAAGTGAGTGCCTCCAGTGCTACATCTATTTATTCAAATATCTCAATTGTTATTATGTCTATTCCTGGAGTCCTGTTCTTTGCTGAAGTTTTCAGTGCAGCTTGGACATCTTCCTTCAATACCATTGGTTCTTGATCATATACTACTTCCTGAAATGATTAAATGCGGACCAACTCTTTTTAGTGCAGTGACTCTATTCTATCCATCTTCTTTTGATGGTTCCTGCTTTGTTCAATATTTTAGCCACAGAGTGTATGTTCTGGTTACCTAGTGCCTTTCTGACAGAAATATACCACAAAAGGGATGGTCTTCACAAACAGGGGTTTATTCTTTCACAATTTGGAGGCTTTACATCCAAGTTCAAAGTGCCAGGCTCCAGGGGCTATGTGATAGCCCCTCGACCTTGGGCTTCAGCTCGGTGTCTTTCTTCCAACCCACTGAAGTTAGAGGCATTTCTTCACTCAGGCAACTACTGGTTTCTGGCTGACAAACCCAAGGTCAACAAATAAAATGGCACAGTCCGTATGTTACCAAGCCACACAGCAGGCCATTAATTCAAGTCTATTGTAAGTCCCAAGGTTGGTAGAGCATGACAAGCTACTGAACAATGACACAGCTACATGCAGGATCCAAGCGTGCCATAAGCTAGAGACCATTCCCCAAGGTATCTTCTTATATACAGAAAGCATACCACATTCCCTAAGGCAGCTACTCAGCTGCTCACAGTAGATTCCACAATGGAGTTGAATACCAGTCTCATCTTGGGGAATTCTACATCCAGCTGCCCAGCCACTCAACCAGGCCCAGCCAAGTTGACACACAAACTGAACTACCACAGTGTATTTAATATAATAGATTAGAGTTATTATTATGACTATTCCACCCTGCTTGACCATCACTTGTCTGTCAGTGTGTTGTATTGTGGTGGCTTGCATGTTTCTGTGAGGCTGGAGACTATGCCACCAGTATTTCAAATACCAGCAGGGTCACTCGTTGTGGACAGGTTTCAGTGGAGCTTCCAGACTAAGACAGACTTAGAAGAAGGAAGGGGCCATCCACTTCTCAAAGAATTGGCAAGTGAAAATCTTAGGAATAGTAGTGGAACACAGTCTGATATATTACTGGAAAACTTTATGAATAGCCCTGAAACACTGTCTGATATAGTGCCATAAGGTGAGGTCTGCAGGTCAAAAGACACTCAAAATATGACTGGGGAAGAGCTGCCTGCTCAAAGTGGTGTTGACCTTAATAATGTGGATGGATTAAAGCTTTCAGGACCTCTATTTGGTGATGTGGCACAACTCAAAATGGGAAGAAACAGCTGCAAACATCCATTAATAATTGGAACGTGGAATGATTGAAGTATGAAAAAAGTTGTCAAAAATGAAATAGAACCCATACGGATTGATATCCTAGGCATTAGTGAGATGAAATGGACTGGTTTTGGCCATTTGAACCAGACAACCAACCATATGATCTACTGTTCTAGGAATGACAAATTGAAGAGGAATGGCATGACATTCTTCATCACAAAGAATGTTTAAGACCTATCCTGCAGTACAGTGCTGTCAGTGATAGGATAATATCCATACACCTACAAGGAAGACCAGTTAATGATACTGTGGTAGTTAAGTTTGTGTGGCAACTTGGCTGGGCCTGGTTGAGTGGCTGGGCAGCTGGACGTAGTATTCCCCATGATGAGACTGTTAATCAATTCCATGGTGGAATCTACTGTGAGCAGCTGAGTGGTGCCTTAGGGATGTGGTCTATTTCCTGTACACAAGGAGAAGCCTTGGGGAATGGTCTCTAGCTTATGGCACACTTGAACCCTGCATGTAGCCATGCCATTGCTCAGCAGCCTGCCATGCTCTGCTGACCTTGGGACTTTCAGTGACTTGAATGAATGGACTGCTGTGTGGTTTGGTAACACCAGGACTGTGCCATTTTACTCGTCAACCTTGGGCTTGTCAGCAGCCAGCACCTGTCTGAGTGAAGAAAAACCTCTAGTTTCAGTGGGCCGGGAGCAGGAGGCAGAGCTGAAGCCCAAGGCTGAGGGGCTTTCACCCAGCCCCTAGAGCCTGGCACTTTGAACTTGGACTTAAAGCCTCCAAACTATAAGAGAATAAACTCCTCTTTGTTAAGGCCATCCCATTTGTGGTACACTCTTGTCAGAGTGGCACTAGGTAACCAAAACAAATACTATTATTAAAATTTACACACCAACCACCAAAGCCAAAGATGAGAAAATTGAAGATTTTTTACCAACTTCTGTAGTCTGAAATTGACCAAATATGCAATCAAGATGTGTTGATCATTAGTAGTGATTGGAATGCAAAAGTTGGAACAAAAAGAATCATTGGTAGTTGGGAAATATGGCCTTGGTAATAGAAATGATGTCAGAGATCATGTGATAGAATTCTGCAAGACCAATGACTTATTCATTACAAATACCTTTTTTCAACAACATAAATGGCAGCTATACATGTGCACTTCACCAGATGCAATATACAAGAATCAGATCAACTACATCTGTGGAAAGAGGAGATGAAGAAGCTCAACACCTTCAGCCAAAACAAGACTGACTGTGGAACAGACCATCAACTTGCTTATGTGCAATTTGCTCATATGAACTTGCTCATAAGCAAGTTCAAATTGAAGCTGAAGAAAACTAAAACAAGTCCATGAAGGCCAAAATATGACCTTGATTACAGCCCACCTGAATTTAGAGACCATCTAAAGAACAGATTTGATGCACTGAAAACCAGAGGAATTGTGGGATAATATCAAGAACATCATCTATGAAGAAAGCAAAAGGTTATTAAAAACATAGGAAATAACCATTTTATTATTATTACCATTATTATTATTATGGTACATGAACACAATGGAATACTATGCTACATTAAAGAACAATGGCAGATACATAAATCATCTCCCAATGTGGATGGGCCAGGAGAACATTATGCTGAGTGAAATAAGTCAATCACAGAAAGACAAGTACTGTATGAGTCCATTACTGTAAAAAGACAAAGAAAGTTTTGCTTGGGAAAGGGAACTCCCTTTGTAGGTTACTGGGGTGGGAAATGAAGGGGAGGGATTAATTTCAGTCTAGTTGGTGCCCACATGCTGATGTGAGTAAGGGGAGGGATATACGGAAAGAGTCTGTGACCACCATGATAACATTAGGAAATGGGAGGATGTCGAATTGTGCACATAAAAGAAAAAATTAATAAATAAAATAAAAGACAGGAAAGGAAGAAAAGACCAAAATGGAGGTCAGAAGAGACTCTGAAACTTGCTCTTGAAATAAGAGTAACTAAAGCAAATGGACGAAATGACAAGATAAAAGAGCTGAACAGAAGATTTCAAAGAGTAGCTCAGGAAGACAAAGCCAATTATTATAATGAAATGTGCAAAGACCTGAAGTTAGAAAACCAAAAGGGAAGAACATGCTTGGTATTTCTCAAGCTGAAAAACTGAAGAAAAAAATTCAAGCCATGAGTTGCAATATTGAAAGGTTCTATGGGCAAAATATTGAATGATGCAGGAAACATCAAAAGAAGATGGAAGGAGTACACAGAGTCACTGTACCAGAAAGAATTGGTTGATGTTCATCTATTTCAAGAGGTGGCATATGATCAAGAACCAATGGTATTGAAGGAAGAAGTCGAAGCCATGCTAAAGGAATTGGCAAAGAACAAGGCTCCAGGAATTGACAGAATGACCATTGAGATGTTTCTACAAACTAATGCTGTGCTGGAGGCACTTACTTACCTACACCAAGAGATTTGGAAGATGGCTACATGGCCAACTGACTAGAAGAGATCCATATTTGTACCCATTCCAATGAAAGTTGATGCAACAGAATGTGGAGATTATTGAACAATATTGTTAATATCACACACAAGTAAAGTATTGCTGAAGATAATTCAAAAATGGTTGCAGCAGTATATTGACAGAGAATTCCAGGAACTGCAAGCTGGATTCAGAAGAGGAAGTGGGACAAAGGACATCATTGCTGATGTGAGATGGACCTTGGCTGAATGCAAAGTATACCAGAAAGACGTTTACTTGTGTTTTATTGACTATGTAGAAGCATTCGATTGTGTGGATTATAACAAATTATGGATAGCATTGAGAAGAATGGGAATTCCAGAACACTTAATCATGCTCATGAAGAACCTGTACGTAGACCAGGAGGTTGTCATGAAAACAGAACAAGGGGATACTCCATGGTTCAAAATTAGGATGGGTGTGTGTCAGTGTTGTATCCTTTCACTGCATTTATTCAATCTGTATGCTGAGACAATAATCTGAGAAGCAGAACTATATGAAGAAGAATGCAGCATCAGGATTGGAGGAAGACTCATCAACAACCTGCGGTATGCAGACAACACAACCTTGTTTGCTGAAAGTGAAGATGACTTGAAGCATTTACTGATGAAGATTATAGACTACAGTCTGCAGTATGGCTTACACCTTAACATAAAGAAACAAAAAATCCTCACAACTGGATCAATAAGCAGCATCACAATAAATGGAAAAAAGATTGAAGTTGTCAAAGATTTCATATTACTTCTTCCACAGTCAATACAGTGGAAGTAGCAGTCAAGTAATTAGACATCGGAACTTCCAGTAAAATGGAGGAATAGGCAGATAAGCAACACAGACACTCTTCAACAAAGAAAGGAAAAACCAATTGACAGAGACAATCCTGGAGCCCTGAGCTTTGAAAGGAACTATACAGAAGTGGATTAAGCACCAACTAGTGGGAAAACCTGAACGAAAACAGTGAGTACAGAAGCAGTCAGAGCTGTGGACTGTCACCTACCCTGATGAGATCAACAGCCTGAATATTTCCAAGTGGTATTGGGACCTGAAAATTGACCTAAAGATCAGCCTTGGTAACCAAGGGCTGCAGGGATGACTGAGCTGCTGGCCTATGACTATTAAGGGAAACAGCAAGGAGGGAGACAACCTGAGCTGTTGACTTTCTGCTGTCTGGAGGGAGCAGCCATTTTGATTGTTTACATGCCACAGCCATTTTGGATATTTAAAGTGACCAAGGGCACAGCCATTTTGAATCTTTACAAGTGGCAGCCATTTTGGTTTTTAAAGTGATAGCATTCTCATTCAGATTCCAGGGACCTAAGAATAGGCTCTGTTTGCCAAGGCCAGCAGGGACATAAAAGAGGCAGACAACAGGAATGGAAACAAGTGGTGAGTGTATAAGTGCTGTCAACTAGTGAATAGAGGAGCACAGCACAGTACCCTGCTTGCGTAGATAATATACAAACAAAACAAAGAAAACAAAAATTGTGGGCAAGTCAGTCCAGCATACAATCACCAATTAAATATAAGCACAATAATGTCATAATGCCTTGGAGACAACAGAGCATCACAGTCCACACAAAGAAGAAAGATAAAGCAGGAGAAACAAGGGCCCAGGATACAGACCCAAAACACATCCCTGAGGAAGATGCAGCATTGGAACTCCCTGATAAGAAATTCAAAAGAATTATATTTAGATATCTTCAACGAATTGAGAGACAGATCAAGGAGAACACTGACAAAATTGAGGAAAACACAGAGAAAACCCTAGAACAATTTTTGAAAGACAATACAAGAAAAAAATAACAAAATAAAAGAAAAATTAGAAATGATACAAAATCTACAGACAGAAATTCAGAAGATTAATACTAAATTTTCAGAAATAGAGAAGACATCGGATGGGCAAAAGAGCAGAAATGAATCAATGGGAGGCAGAATTAGGGAGATTAAAGGCAAACACCTGAACACTTCTTTGGAAAGGGATCAATCCGAACAAAGATCAAAACAAAATGAAGAAAGCCTAAGGTTCATGTGGTATACCATCAAAAGGAATAACCTACATGTAATTGGAATTCCAGAACCAGAAGAGACAAATAAAACCACAGAGAAAATTGTCGAAGATTTGTTGGAGGAGAATTTCTCTGGTATGATGAAAGATGAGAATATATCCTTTCAGGAAGTCCAATGAACCCCAAACAAGATAGACCCCAAAAGAAAATCACCAAGACATATCATCACCCCACTCACCAAAATCAAAGACAAAGAAAGAATCATGAGTGCAGCACAGGAAAAATGAAAAGTTACCTACAAGGGGCAACCAATAAGACTAAGCTTGGATTTCCCAGCAGAAACCATGCAGGAGAGAAGACAATGGGATGGTATACATAAAATCCTGAAAGAGAAAAATTTCCAACCAAGAATTATGTACCCAGCAAAACTGTCCCTCAAATATGATGGTGAAATTAGGACATTTCCAGATAAGCAGAAATTAAAGGAATTTGTTAAAACCACACCAACCTTACAAGAGATG
>NW_006921650.1:2476068-2487882 GCF_000298275.1 Orycteropus afer afer | reverse complement strand
AGCTCAGCATAGAAAATTATATGGAACAAAGAAATCAACACCACAAAAAAGCACATAACAAAAATGATAGCCACAAATTCATATTTGCCTATAATTACATATCTGGCAAGGGACTTATCTCTAAGATTTATAGAAAACTCCAATGCCTCAAAAGGAAAGGGATTAACAATCCAATTGAAAAATGGGCAGAAAACATGATTAGACACTTCACCAAGGAGGATAGTCAGGTGACCAGCTAATACATGAAGAGACGCTTATAATCATTGGCCATCAGACATACGGAAATCAAAACAACAATGAGGTACCATCTCACCCCAGCACTGATGTCAAGGTTCAATGAGACAGAAAATAACAAATGTTGGGCAGGGATGTGGAGAGATTGAGACATGCATACATTGCTGGTGGGACTGTGAAGCGATACAAACACTATGGAAAGCAATATGGCAATTCCCTAGAAAGCTGGAATTGGAGATACCATTTGACAGCAATCTCATTACTAGGTATATATCCTGGAGAGATGAGAGCCAGGACAGGACCAGATATATGCACACTCATGTTCATCACAGCATTATTGACAATAGCAAAAAAGATGAAAACAACATTCATGCCCATCAGCGGAACAGTGGATGACCAAACTATGATACATACACATAATGGAATGCTATGCAACACTAAAGAATAATGTAGAATCTGCAAAACACCATATAATATGGATGAACTTGTAGGACATTATGCTGAGTGAAATAAGTCAATCACAGAAGGACAAATATAGTGTTAATTTGTTGTTGTGGAGGGTCAAGGAAAGGTTTATATAAGGAGGGAAACTTTCTTTGTTGGTTGCCAGGGATGGGAGGGGAGGGGTGGGAACAAAATGCATTGATCCATGTCACTTTAGTTTTATATATTTCACTGTACATAAATTATATTTCAATAAAATACATTAAAAAGAAAGAAATCAGACATCTTATTGCAGTGGGCAAATCTGCTGTCAAAAATCTCTTTAAAGTGCTGAAGAGCAAAGATGTCTCTTTGAAGACGGAGGTGCACCTAATCCAAGCTATGGTATTTTCACTCATTTCCTGTGCATGTGAGAGCTGGACAATGACAAGGAATACCAAAGAAGAGTAGATGCTTTTGAGTTATGGTGTTGGTGAAGAATACTGAAAGCACCATGGACTGCTAGAAAAATTAACAAATTTGTCTTGGAAGAAGAGCAGCCAGAGTGCTCCTTGAAAGCAAGAATGGCCAGACTTCGTTTCACCTACTTTGGTCACGTAGTGAGAAGGGACCATTCCTTGGAGAAGGATGTCATGCTTGGTAAAGTGGAGGGTCAAACAAAAAGAGGAAGGCCTTCAACGAAATGAATTGACACAGTGGCTGCAAGGATGGGCTCAGGCATACCAGTGATTGTGAGGCTGGCACAAGACTGGGCAGTGTTTCATTCTGTTGTACATAGGGTTGTGATGGGTCAGAACCAACCTGATGGCACCTAACAACAATGCCCTGCTTGAATTTTCCTGCTGAATTCTAGATTGCCATGAGTAACTGTGCTGTAGTAAATTACCTGATATGGCTTTTCTGGGAGCTCTGGTAGTGTAGTGCCTAAGGCACTTGACTGCTAACCAGAGGCTGGCAGTTCAAACTCACCAGCTACTTCTTGGAAGGAAGATGTGGCAATCTACTTCTATAGTGATACTGCCTCCAAAACCCAAGGATGGGTCGCTATGAGTCGGGTCCGACTCAACAGCACATAACAACAACAACATGACGTTTCTAGCCATGAGTCTTTGTGAACTCTGTGGTGGAATTTGCTGTGAACAACTGAGTAGCTCCTGATTGTAAATGTTATCAACCTGGGGTATTTCTGTGGGGAGTGGCACAAAGCAATGTTCTGGGGATGTCACTCTCTCTCAGGTGCTTAGAATTCTGATGTTATGATTGGCTAATTTGTCCACTCTGCCAGGCTCAAAAGGAGGCCTGCTAGAGGCAGAGGTCTCTCTGACTGCAGGCTGAGAAGGATGTGCTGCTGAAAGAGACACATGCTCCTGAGAGACATGTGCTGCCAGAAAAGAGACTCAAGAAACACACATTGCTGAGTGAGACACTAGGGGACAAACACTACTGGGAGCAAGACTGTGAGAGACTATTGGCTGAGAGACAGCAGGCTGGGAGAGACTGAGCGTTTTTTTTTTCTGAACTTGAATTGTAGCCTGGTGCTTCCGTAATAAACCCCATAATCTGTGAGTTCTGTGTAGCCACTGCAGAGAATTATTGAACCCAGCAGAGAGGTGGTGGGTGCTGCATGAGGAAAGGTTGGTGACAGGGTTGGTAAAAGGGCTGGAGGGAGGCTGCATGTCTGGCCTCACAGAGATAGGCCTTGGGCTGCTGATGGTGATTCTGTCTTCCTCTTGTGGGGTTAGAGGAGGTCAGAAGATGTGGCCTCCTTGCCCCTTTAGCAGTGACTTACTTGCAGACCTCACTTATGCCAGAAAAGATTAGGCGTATGTATATCTAGCCAGTACATGTGAGTGGAATGTTTGGATGTATCTAACCTATGACCCCATCAGTATGTGTTGCAACCCACAGAAAGAAACTTGTACATTTACAGACATTAAAACCAAAAAAACTCACTGCGTTCAAGTCAATTTGATGCATAGTGACCCCTCCTTGGGTTTCCGAGGTGATAAGTCTACTGAAGAAGATTGCCCAATCTTCCAGAAGTGGCAGTGAGTTTGAACTACCAGCCTTCTGGTTAGCCATCAAATGCCTTAGGCCTTATGCCACCAGAGCTCCCATAAATCAATATAGGCACTCTACCAATATGTTGATATTTAAATTGTTTTTCAATAGCCCTTAAATATTTTTCTGCATTGGAACAGGGCTGATAAACCCAATTCAACATATTCTGCTTCTACAAGTACAGGTCCTTTCCATGTTTAGACAGTGCACATCAGTCAAAGTTGAGTTCTCCTGGCATAGTAAACATATACCACATGATTTTCCACATGTGATGTGTAATACTAACCAGTCATAGTACCAGTCATAGTATTCCTTCTTCTTGAACCCAGATTCAACCTCATAATCCTCAACACAGGGGTTTAGATGGCCACTGCCAATTGCTTGGAGTGGATAGGCAAGCAGAAATCTATTTGTCATCCTTGAGTTCTATTCTCAACGCTCTCCTATGCTCACAGTACCTCAGTATAAAAAAAAGCAAGAATGAATTAAACAGGCAATGATTACTGACTTTTTTCCCCCCAGATAAAGAATTTTGACATTTGTGCAATATACATTTTCTGAGTTGAACCCTGTACTGAGTGCTGGGGATTCAATGGTGAATAATAACAGATATGGTCCTGGACTTTGAGAAACACCAATGAGGCCTGTGACAAATATAGTGGGGGTTGCACATTAGAACACCTGGGGTGTTTTAAAAAATTCTAGTGTCTACTCTTCACCTTCCCTTTTCAAAGCTTTAAGAAGGTGATTAGATAAGTATCTCACTTATCCAAACCAAAACCAAACCCACTGTTATAGAATGGATTTTGACTCATACTGACCCTATGGGAGAAAAGACATTTCCCAGAGGGTTTCCAAGGGTATAAATCTTTGTGGAAGCAGGTTGCCTCATCTTTCTCCTGTGGAGCCACTAGTGGGTTCAAACCACCGACCTTTTGGTTAGCAGCCAAATGCTTTAACCACTGACCAAGAGCTCCTCTCAAGTATCAAACCATGTTGTAAATGTCTGTCTGTTTCCCTCACTAGTCTGTAACCTCCTTAATAGAAGAAAGAATAATCTATTCAGTTTGTTTTATAAAAATTTATATACAGTGAAATATACTATCTTTAAGTACATAGTTCAATGAATTTTTACAAGCTATACATCCAATCAGGGCAAAATAAAATGCATCTATTATCTCAGGAGGTTCCATTCTATCTCTTTCCAGTAAGCTCTCACCTTCCATAGGCAACCGCTATAGTATTTCTATAACCATAAGTTAGTTTTACTTGTTTATGAACTTCATGAAAATGGAATATTAAAGCATGTATTCTTTTGTGTCTGCTTTCTTCCTCTTATCATAATATTTTGGAAATTCATGAACGTTTCTGCATGTTTCAGTTGTTTGTCTCTCTTTATTGCTTAGTAGTATTTCATCATATGACTGTACCACAATGCGCGTATCCATTCTGTTATGGATATTTGAGGGTTTTTTCTAGCTTTTGGTAACAATGGACAAACCTACTATAAACATTCTTTTCCAAGCTTTTTTTTTTTTTTTTTGTGGCTACATGTTTTCATTTCCCATGAGTAAGTAGCTCAGAGTAGAAGTGATAGTTCAGATAGTAAGCATGTTAAACTCTGTAACTAGACTGCAAGACCACATGTTGTTGTTATTGTTGTTATGTGCCGTCGAATCAGACCCGACTCATAGCAATCCCTCCTTGGGTTTCTGAGGCAGCATCACTACGGAAGTAGATTGCCCCATCTTCCTTCCGAGGAGTGGCTGGTGGGTTTGAACTGCCAGCCGTCTGGTTAGCAGTTAAGTGCCTTAGACAGTACACTACCAGAGCTCCCAGACCACATGTTAGGAGTGGTTAAAGAAGTGCAGGCTATATTAGAAGAGGGAGAAATCCCACTATTTTGATTTCCAAAAGTTCTGTAACAGACTAATTTTTATAGACCCATCTTGTCCACAAGATTGTTGTTGTTGTTGTTATGTGCCATCGAGTCGGCCCCAACTCATAGCGACCCCTTCTTGGGTTTCTGAGGCAGTATCACTATGGAAGTAGATTGCCCCATCTTCCTTCTGAGGAGTGGCTGGTGGGTTTGAACTTCCAGCCTTCTGGTTAGCAGTCAAGTGCCTTAGCCACTATGCTATCAGTCCACAAGATTAGGAATATAATAATGAAAGCTTATGGTCTACAATAGTCTGTTCCTACAATGTTGTTGTTGCTGTGTGCTGTAGAGTCAATTCTGACTCATAGACACCCTGCATGACAGAGTAGAAGTGCACCATAGGTTTTCTTAGTCTGTAGTCTTTATGGGAGCAGATCACTAGGTCTTTCCTTCCACAGAGTGGCTAACAACCTTGCAGTTAACATTTGGATGCTTAACCCTTGCACCACCAGGACTCCTTGTTCCAAAGATAGCCAGCAAAATATATGGGCTGCTGTTTGATATTAGAATCCAAGACAGGTGGATTCAGTCTGCCTGCTCAAAGGGCCTAAGAGCTCGCCTCATTTTAATAAACCCTTTTCTATTTACTGGAAACTCCACAGCCCATTCAGGGCCCCCTCAGGCCAGACTGATTAATCTCTCACTTGCTCAGATTTCACTCTCCTGAAAAGGGAGTGAGAGGAGCAAGGAGTGAGTCAAACATCCAAGCTGGCAGTACCCAGCGCTGATGCTAATCTGTGCTATTTTATCTCCCACATGGTGAGTAATTGTGTCTAACTAGAAGGTCTAACTATGGCAAACAGGTGCCCGTTTCCTAAGGAGGCCTTTGTGACCATAACAGGAGTTTCACTGAAACCCAATCTATATTTACTCCTACCAACAGAAGAGTTTTTATATAGTTTGCAGGAACATTCAGATGCCCTAAAAACTTATCTTTGCACCTATTGCCTGGGCATCATGGAAATACCAACAATATACCCAGATTGGATTTGGACACCAGCCAGCTTATGAGGACTTACAAAGCAGGTCTGAAGCCAAAGCCTTCTTCCTGACACTCCAGAGAGGCACTAGATGACACAGAGTGACTAAGCCAACCCCTGCCTGTGGGGCTACACACACAAACATGTTTTTGAAGTCCTTTATACACTGCAGAGAACACACTGTTCTCTTTGGGTGGTTGCCAGAAACTTATGAGAGAGTCAGATGGATGCCAAGAATGGAAGCCAAGGCCTCTCTCTCTCTGCTCCGAGGGGGACACTGTGTGCCACTGCCCTGCCCTGCTCCCCCGGCCTCCCAAAGCAAGTGTACAGACTGTTTCCCTGCTCTTAACCCCTTAGTTAGTTTTAAAATTATTGCTAAAGGCCACTATTTCTTTGGACAACTGTTAGCTTGAAAGTGAGATTGTATTCAAATGCAAATATATTCCTTTCCTGGAATTTGGGGGTTTTGGTGGGTCAGTGGTAGAATCTTTGCCTTCCATGTCAGACTTCTGGTATGAGTCCCTGAAAATGCATCCCATGTGCTACCACCACCTAGCCGTTAGTGAAGGGTTCTGTGTTCGCTGAATAGGTTTCAGCGGAACTTCCAAACTAAGATGGACTCAGAAGAAAGGCCTGGTGATCAACTCCTAAGAATCAGCTGATGAAAACTCTACAGATCCCGGTGGGTTCCATCCTGACAAAGGGAGTGGCACAGGGCCGGGCAGCCTTTTGTTCCGTGGGGTGTGGGGTCACCATGAGTCAGAGCAGACTCCATGGAAGCTGGTAACAGCAACAGCTCTCATTTGTTTTGTGTCTCAGAGTCGGAGTTCATGGACCTTTGAGGTAGGAGCCATGGGAGAGTAGCTACCAACCATTTCCTTTTCAAATACATTTAGGCAGAATCAGAGGTATATTGATGGAAAATAGTGTGCAATGTAAGCACTGAGATTGCACCCCCCTCCAAACATCTGACACTCATCTTTTGAATAATTTTATCACAATACGAGGTCAAAAATATAAGTCAAGCTCAGTAATCTTTTACTTAATACATTATGGTACTATGCGCAAATTACAACTCCATTTTCCTTGCTTTCACTGATAAAAATTGGTCTATGGTGTGCGCAAAGTCATTGTTTTCAATTTCTTCTCTTTCTGCACTCAGTGGAGCAGTCCCAGACCTTCCTTCTGGGCAAAGGCAGTACTGGAGCCTGCAATATGGCAGTCTTATGCTCAAACTGCTTCCTCGGGCACACCTTAGATGTGGCCGATATCTCCAGCCACCAGCATGTGTGCTTAAGCCTAGCTAGGCCCATAGGCAGCCCACCTGGTAGGCTTGCTCCTTCCAGTGGCTCCCAGAGCACATGCCATACCTGTCATACCTTAGATACCCCTTTGGGTAGCTTGAATTGTAGGACTTCCAAGGAATGCAAAGGTTACTTGAGATTCAGCCACTACAGGCAAAGATTAGAGAAAACGTGATTCTGCCTTTAGAGGTACTGGATTTCCCCCTCACCCATCTCTCCTGCATTTTCCTAAATCCTCAGCATCTCCACCTTGGCCAAGTTTTAAAACAGAACATTTTAAAAGATTACCTTCTTTATAAAAATGTCTGTAAGAATCAAGTGTCAATTTTAAAATAATGAAGATTTTTTTAAGTGAGTTCTTCATATCATCTCCATATTTGTATTAGGTATAGCTTTTTGTTTCAAAGCTATTTGCATAGATCTCTAAGTTTCTAAGGCTCAAGTTCTTTCTTGGTTTATGAAATTGCCATTAACCAAGGTACATTCATGTTGTGTCAACTACCTGAAATGTAGGTGTTCACTCCACCCATCCATCTAATACTTCTGCAGTGTAAAGTCCCTAAAATTAACTAATCAGAACTTATTGCCCTGAACTTGATAACTTAAAGCAATTAGAAGATGATAAATGTCACACATATCTTTATTGCTTATCAAGCAACTAAAAATAGAAAAGCTCAGGGGTGAATGGTCTTTGTGCAAAGGATTCTACCATGGAGGGAATTCACCAACCATATGCAATGGCAAGATATAGAAAGCCAAGCCTAGGTAGGAGAAGCTCATTCTGGGCTTAAAACCTGCTAATTGGTTTTCCATGCCTGTACATGGAACCATCATGGGGCTAGATTCTAAAATGGGGAGAGAAATGAAGTGTTTCATTGAAAGATTTCATGAAGGAGCTGTTATATGACATAGGCCTGTGACTATAAGCAGCTTTAGTGTGAAGATGACACTGTCTAGAGAGATATTGATGGTCAAAAAGAATTGAATTTGAATGCCAATTCATCATTTCCTCAGCATGCCTTTAGACTAAACTTGGACTATTCATTCACATTTTTAATTTATTCAATAAATATTTATTGAGCCCTATTATGTGTGAAGGAGCTCTGGTAACATAGTGCCTAAGGCACTTGACTGCTAATCAGAAAGCTGGTTGTTCAACCCACCAGCCACTCCTCGGAAGGAAGATGGGGCAATCTAGTTCTGTAGTGATACTGCCTTGGAAACCCAAGGAGGGGTCACTATGAGTCTGGTCTGACTCGAAGGCACATAACAACAACAACATTATGTGTGAAGCATAATGTCAGGTAACAGAATGGAGTAGCATTTGTTATTTGAACTTTATTTTTCTAAGGCTTAGCAATACTTGTCTTGCAGAGATGTGTGGTGTTCAGATAAACTGTATATGATAAGATACTGAGTCAAACTTTTCTTTCTGTCCTAGACTTGGAAATTTGGCCTCAAAGTTGAGGAAAAATACATGATATTTAGGGGATAAATTGATGATTGGGATTTACTAAGAGGCAAATCCATTCTGTTATTCTAGTTTTCACCCTGTACCCCCTAATCTTGAGGGAACAATTAATTCGTAAATCCTCAGCTTGAGAGAGAGTCTGTGTCTTTTCCTTTCCCTCTTGTGGAAGGCTTCTAAATTAAACAAAAGGAGGTCCTCCAAGAGAAAGATTTATAGAGATTGGACATATTCTACATTTGGACATATTCTTATGCAGTGGGCTTGTTAAACTGCCCTTTGTGATTATTTGATCAAAGAGAAAGAGAATTAGGAAGAGAATTCAAACCAGAGAAACTGGACAGCAGGAGAATAGGACATACACTCCCATTGTCTGGCAGGAAAAGAATGCATGAGTCCTTTATAGGTCAAGTGAAAACCATTGAAGATATCAGGTTTGACCTGTCTGGATGGAATCTCATCCTAAACCGTGATTCACAGAGAAAAGGGAACCCAGCAGCAAAAGTCTTTAGGGTAGATTATAGGAATGTGGACTGAAGGAGTTTAGAAGAGGTCCTTTGGAGCTGATTTACTATGAAAGGTACTAGACAGTGAAAAGTTCCCTAAGAGGCCTTCCCAAGAACCCTCAAATGTCTCCCAAGAGCTGCAGCATTTGGATGCCTACTATGAGGAGGGCAGAGATCACAAAGGCAACTGGTAAGCAAAAACCTACCTGCTGAACCGTAACACTCATGATAAATGTGCTCCTCAGAACAATCAACCATACGAGACGAAAAGAGTAGCATTTGCCCAAAAACAAAGCTCAGAAGGCAAGAAAGACCAAGGAAGAGGGGTGAGTGGAAACAAGGAATCCAGAGAGGAAGTGGGAAGAGTGCTATTATATTGAGGGGATTGCACGTAATGTAACAAAACAAAACGTGTATAAAATGTCAAATGGGAAAATAATTTGCTCTGTAAACTTTCACCCAAACTACAATAAAACGCTCAACAAGCAAACAAACAAACAAAAACATCACACATCTACTCCCTTTTACTAATTTTCCCTCCCTGTCCTCAATATAGATAGACAAGGACCCAGAAGGTGCAGGAGGGGAGTTGGGAGAGGGGGAAGGGGAATCAAGGGAAAATTCTTCTCCCTGTCCACATTCATGCCTCAGGCCTACCACTGGGTGGCTGGGGGGGAACAAACCAAACACACTGCTGTCCAGTCGGTCTGAGACAGTATCTTTATGGAAGTAGATTGCCCAATCTTCCTTCTAAGGAGTGGCTGGTGTGTTTGAACTGCCAGCCTTCTGGTTAACAGTCAAATGCTTTAAGCACTACTCCACCAGAGCTCTTGATGGATAGAGGAATGGATGTTTAAATGGGAAGAGAAACGGAAGTGGAGGGCATTGGACTATCTATCATGTTTTGCAACTTGGAAAGTATCAGAAAGCTGAGATCTACTTAAGATGCCATAAAGTCTTTAGAAGGGTAGATTCAATGGAACATCCTTTAAAGCAGAGATTAGGGAAAATTAGACTCTATCAGTTATGAGTCGGGCCGACTCGATGGCACGTAACAACAACAACAACAATCAGTTATGAACCCTGTTGAGTTCAGAGAATTCAATAAACTGCTGGCAAATTAAAATAATTATCCCACACTTGGTGCCCCACAGTTGGCTAAAAAAAAAAAAAAAAAAAAAATGAAAGCTGCAGTTGAGTCAACTCCAAGTCACGGTGAACTCATGACGACTTCACGTATGTCGGAGTAGAACTGCGCTCCACCAGGTTTCAATGGCTGATTTTTCAGAAGTAGATCACCAGGCCTTTCTTCTGAGGTGCTTCTGAGTGGACTCAAATCGTTAGCCTTCCAATTAGCAGCTAAGCACACGAACTGCACCTCTCAAGGACTTCTCAGTTGTTCTTGTTGTTGTTAGGTTCTGTTGAGTCTGTTCCAACTCATAGTGACCTCAAGGATGACAGAACGAAATGCTGCCTAGTCCTGTGCCATCTTCACAATCCTTGCTTTGATCCCATTGTTGCATTCACTATGCCAATCCATTTCACTGACCCTCTGCTTTACCAAGCATGATATCCTTCTCCAAGGACTAGTCCTTTCTGATAATATGTCCAAAGTCTCTCCATTCTTGCTTCCAAGGAGCACTCTGGATGTACTTCTTATAAAACAGATTTGTTCATTCTTCTGGCAGTTCATGGTATACTCAATATTCTTTGCTAACACTGTAATTCAAAGGCATCACTTCTTCAATCTTCCTTATTCATTGTCTAGCTTTTGCATGGATATGAAGTGGTTGAAAATACCATAGCTGGGTCAGGTGTACCTTAGTCCTCAAAGTGACATCTTTGCTTTTGAACCCTTGAAAGAGGTCTTTTGAGGCAGATATGCCCAATGCTGTACATCATTTGATTTCCTGACTGCTGTTTCCATGAGTACTGATTATCTATCCAAGTAAAATAAAATCTTTGACAACTTCAATATTTTCTCCATTCCCCAGATGGTAGATATTACTATTATTCCTAATTACTTAAAGAAAATAAATATTCTCAAAATGTCTATATGTATTTCAATATCAAAGACTTAAGATTTATTATGTATTTTTTGTTTTGGAAAAGCATAATGTGTTCCTTTTGTCATCAAGTTTCTGTGTTTCTCATGAATGGCTTCTCAGAATCTTTTCTGGGCTGTTTAACCACATTCCACATTCCTTTTGATGTTCTCGGCTTTTGGCTTCTATGACGTTTTATAGACTCCCAGGGATTGAGAAGATCACAAAGTTTATCAAGTCTAATCTGCCATGTGGTTAAAGATAAAATGCTATTTAATTATTGGAGAAAGACTGTAAGTTATTAAAAACAAAGTATCTTGTGCAGGTATGTGTAATGTTTGCAAGCTGATCCTTGGCCAACCAAAAGGTTGCAAGCTCAAGTCTACCCAAAAGTGCCTTCTGAGAAGAAATTCCTGATGATCTACTTGCAAAAAATAAGTCATTGAAAACCCTGTGAAATACAGTTCTACTCATTGCCGTGAGTTCAAGTTGACTCGATGGTATCAGGTTCATTACCCAAAAAGGAAATCAAAGAGTCCTAATATAGTGAAGTTGTTGTTGTTGTTGTTATGTTCCATGGAGTCAGACCCAATTCATAGCGACCCCTCCTTGACTTTCTGAGGTGGTATCACTATGGAAGTAGATTGCTCAAACTTCTTTCTGAGGAGTGACTGGTGGGTTTGAACCACCAGCCTTCTGGTTAGCAGTCAAGTGCCTTAGGCACTGTGCTACCAGAGCTCTGGATATAGTGAAGTTGTTGTTGTTGTTGTTAAGTGCCGCCAAGTCATTTCCGACTCATAGCGACCCCATGCACAGCAGAACGAAACACTGCC
>NW_006921650.1:2473691-2474201 GCF_000298275.1 Orycteropus afer afer | reverse complement strand
TGCATCAAATCTATTCTTTAGACGATCTCTAAATTCACCTTATAGTGAAGTAGAAGAGAGAAAATACTTGAGTTGGAGCCAGAACATTTAGAGCAATGAGATATTTCCCATGCTGTTTAACCCCATTTAGCATCCATTTCTTCACCTATAAAATGGGGATTTTGACAAGGACCACATTGAGCTATTGTGAAGATTAAATGAGATGATTATGTAAAGCACATAACACAGTGCTAGACACACAATTGATGTTTAAGAAATGTCTGTTCTCCCCTTTTCCAGGTTGCAAGATCAGAAGACACCACTGGGAAGAACTAAGGTACAATGGTCAGAAGAAAGCACTGAGGAGGAGGGTGTCAGAAAAAGTAAACTGAGCATTGATTTGCACATTCAACCAACCAAGATGCTGCTCATCTATGCAGCATTATTTCAGAAGAGCCATGGAAAATCATGATTACCATATTAGAGCAAAATGATAGTACTGTATTTTAATATTTATTTCATAATGTATTG
>NW_006921650.1:2444584-2447824 GCF_000298275.1 Orycteropus afer afer | reverse complement strand
CCCACAGTGCTCATAGTGGACATTCTTTTCTAATTAAGCTAAACTACTGTCTGATTTAAAGATGACCTCAAGGAGTAGGTTCAGTTTACAGTTTAAGATTTAAAGATGTCTTCCGGGCAATAGTTCTGGGATGTCAACCAGACTCCCTCATCCCAGAGAATGATGATGAAACAATTTGGAAAATGATATTGAGAATGGTAGCACAACTTGAAGAATGTAACCAATGTTACTGAATTGTACATTTAGAAATTGTCAAATTGGTATATGTCTTGCTGTGTATATCTTCACACACACACACCAAAAAATACATCCAATAGGAACTGAACTAGGAAACAAATCTGACAGAAAACATTCTATACTCAGAATCTCAGACTTGTCCCTTCTGCTTGCTCCCTGACCCAAGCTCGTCACACTTGACTTCCTCATCTTGCAAGGTCAGCTCTTCAGATGCACCCTAGGAAGTTTGAGTTTCTCTTAAATGTAAAGGTCGAAAAATGTTATTTTAAATATTAAATACAGATATTATTTGTATATTTTTTTAACCCAAGTTTGCCTAGGCCTCTGCCACCTCTGTATATAATATGTTTGACTTTTACTTAAACTCAAGTTGGACTTCCCTGACCTTAATAGACCACCCCATTCCTAAGTCTGTCATAATGTGGTAGCTTGTGTGTTGTAGTGATGCTGGTAGCTATGCCACTGGTATTTCAAATAACAGCAGGGTCACTCACAGTGGACAGGAGTCAGAAGAGTTTTCCAACTGTGGTTATGTTTGTGTGTCAACTTGGCTGGGCCTGGTTGAGTGGCTGGGAAGCTGGTGGTAGTTATTCCCCATGATGAGACTGGCAATCAGCTCCATGGTGGGATCTACCACAAGTAACTGAGTAGCTGCTTTGGATATGTGGTCTGTTTCCCATATATAAGAAGCAGTTTTGGGAATGGCCTCTCTAGTTTATGACACCCTTGGACCTGGCATGTAGCCGTGTCATTGTTCAGCAGCCTGCTGTGATCTGACGACTTACAATGGACTTGAATTAATGGCCTGCTGTATGGTTTAGTAACATTGGGACTGTGCCTTTTTACTTGTCAACCTTGGGCTTGGCAGCCTCAGTAGCCAGCAGCTGTCTGAGTAAAGAAAAGCCTCCAGCTTCAGTGGGCCAGGAGCTGGAAGCAGAGCTGAAGCTCAAGGCTGAGGGCTTTCACCCAGCCCCTAGAGCCTGACACTTTGAACTAGGACTTAAAGCCTCCAAATTTTAAGAATAAACTCCTGTTTGTTGTTGTTGTTATGTGTCATGGAGTTGGACCCGACTCATAGTGACCCCTCCTTGGGTTTCCGAGGCAGTATCACTACGAAAGTAGATTGTTCCATCTTCCTTCCGAGGAGTGGCTGGTGGGTTTGAACCACCAGCCTCCTAGTTAGCAGTCAAGTGCCTTAGGCACTTGTGTGGTATATTTGTGGTATATTCCTGTCAGAGAGGCACTAGGTAACCTGAACACCGACTAAGACAAACTAGGAAGAAAAGCCTGACAATTAACTTCTGAAAATTAATCTTAATCTTATCAATTACAACTTGTTTGACTCACTGGCTTGGACATGTCATGAAGACGGTTCAATTGCTAAAGGAAGATGTTATGTTTGGTGCAGTACACGTCAATGGGGCATGAGAGACTCTTGGTGAGATGCACTTACACAGCAGCCACAGTACACTCTAACATACTGGCCATTGTGAGGATGAAGTAAGACCAGGCAATATTTTGTTCTGTGGTACCTAAGGTCTCCATTAGTTGACATCGACTCTATGGCAGCTAACAATAACCTTAATAGGACCTTTCTAGGAAGTTCCATAACATTCCTTAATCTACTTCAGTGTATCACTATTAGAAAGTTCTTTTTTGTATTTTTCTTGAAACCATGGTTCAAAACAAATGTGCTTGTTCCTGCATTATCATTTGTAGGTACAAAAACTATATGATAAGGTAAACCTTAAGCTAAATCTTTGTGTTTCTCCATCAAGGTTCAAAGTCCCAGGGAGTCACATCTACCTGGCTGGATGAGCATAGGACAAATGCCTACACTCCAAATCTGGGAGAAGTAGAGAGAATAGATGGATTATTTTATTACCTTTGTTTTTTACAAGGAGAGATGGAGTTCTGCATTCTAACTTTTGTGGATACCCTAGAACAGGAAGAATGTTCAGATGATAGGTAGTCAATAATGGCAAAAGCCCACTGTAGACAAGGAGAAATTTAGTTCTTAAATTTTTTGTTTGTTTGTTTTAGAGGGCTGGAGCAGGTAGGGCTGGCCAGGAAGCTGGAGTGGAGCAGTTTGGAACAGCTAAGGGAGCTGTCAACTTGTCATCCTGTGGTGGCTTGTATGTTGCTGTGAAGCTGGAGGCTATGCCACCAGTGTTTCAAATGTCAACAGGGTTACTCATGGTGGACAGGTTTCAGTGGAGCTTCTAGACTAAGACAGACATGGAAGAAGGAAGAAGCCATTCACTTCTCAAAGAATTGGCCAGTGAAAATCTTATGAATAGCAGTGAAACACTGTCTGATATATTCTGAAAATCTTTATGAATAGCTCTGCAACATTATCTGCTATACTGCCAGAAGATGAGCCCCTCAGGCTGGAAGGCCCTTAAAATATGACCAGGAAAAGAGCTGCCTCCTCAGAATAGAGCTGACCCTAATGATGTAGATAGAGTAAAGATTTTGGGACCTCCATTTGCTGATGTGGCACTACCCCAAATGGGAAGAAACAGCTGCAAACATCTAGTAATAATTGGAACATAGGATGTTCTAAGTATGAATCTAGGGGAATTGGAAGTTGCAAAAAATGAAATGTAATGCATAAAGATCAATATCCTAGGCATTAATGAGCTGAAATAGACCAGTTTTGGCCATTTTGAATCAGACAACCATATGATCTACTATGCTGGGAATGACAAATTGAAGAGGAATGGCATGGCATTTGTCATCACAAAGAATGTTTCAAGATCTGTCCTGAAGTATAATGCTGTCAGCAATAGCATAATATTCATATGCCTACGAAGAACACCAGTTAATACTACTATTATTCAAATTTACGCCACAATCACTAAAGCCAAAGATGAAGAAATAGAAGATTTTTACCAACTTCTGCAGTCTCAAATTGACTGAACATGAAATCAAGATGTGTTAATTATCATTGGTGATTGGAATGCAAAAACTGGAAACAAAGAGGAATCATCAGTAGTTGGA
>NW_006921650.1:2375873-2444211 GCF_000298275.1 Orycteropus afer afer | reverse complement strand
CCAGGATGTCCCTGGATATCTTGGAAGCAGGCCACACCCCTAGGGAAACTCCCCTTGGGCAGACTGGCCACTCAGAATACAGTCATCTGATCCCATCATGGAAACAACCACACAGAACTGGGGTCCAGCCAAGTTGACACACAGCTCCAACTATCACAGTGATAGAAATGACACTGGAGAGCACATGATAGAATTTTGCAAGAACAATGACTTATTCATTGCAAATACCTTTTTTTCAACAACACAAATGGTGGCTATACACTTGGACTTCACTGGATGGAGTACACAGGAATCAGATTTACTACATCTGTGGCAAGAGGCAATGGAAAAGCTCAATATCTTCAACCGAAACAAGGGCAGGAGCTGATTGGAACAGACCATAGACTACTCATATGCAAGTTCAAGTTGAAGCTGAAGACAATTAAAATAAGTCCACAAGAGCCAAAATATGACCTTGATTATATCCTTTCTGAATTTAGAGATAATCTAAAGAATAGATTTGATTCATTGAACACTAATGACTGAAAACCAGAGGAACTGTGGGATAGCATCAAGAACATCATCCATGAAGAAAGCAAAAGATCATTAAAAACATGGAAAAGACCACAATGGATGTCAGAAGAAACTCTGAAACTTGCCCTTGAACAAAGAGTAGCTAAAGCAAACAGAAGAAAAGACAAGATAGAAGAGCTGAACAGAAGATTTCAAAGAGCAGCTCAAGAAGACAAAGTCAATTGTTGTAATGAAATGTGCAAAAATCAGGAGTTAGAAAACCAAAAGGGAAGAACATGCTCAGCATTTCTCAAGCTGAAAGAACTGAGAAAAAGGTTTATGCCTTGAGTTGCAATATTGGACAATTCCATGGGCAATACATTGAATGATGCAAGAAACATCAAAAGAAGATGGATAGAATACACAGAGTCAATCTATACCAAAAAGAATTGGTAGATGATCACCCATTTCAGAAGGTGGCATATGATCAAGAACCAATGGTACTGAAGGAAGAAGTCGAAGCTGCACTGAAGGAATTGGTGAAAAACAAGGCTCTGGGAATTGACGGAATACCCATTGAGATGTTTCAACAAATGGATGCTGTGCTGGAGGCACTCACTCGGCTATGCCAAGTGATTTGAAAGACAGCTACCTGGTCAACTGACTGGAAGAGATCCATATTTATACCCATTCCAAAGAAAGTGATCCCACAGAATGTGGAAATTATCTAACAATATCATTGATATCCCACACAAGTAAAATCTTGATGAAGATAATTCAAAAATGGTTGCAGTAGTATATTGACAGAGAACTTCCAGAAGTGCAAGCTGTATTCAGAAGAGAACGTGGAACAAGGGATATGATAGCTGATGTCAGATGGATCTTGGCTGAAAGCAAAGAATATCAGAAAGATGTGTACTTGTGTTTTATTGACTATGCTAAGGCATTTAATTGTGTGGATCATAGCACATTGTGGATAACATTGAGAAGAATGGGAATTTCAGAACACTTAATTGTACTCATGATGAACCTGTACATAGATCAGGAGGCTGTGGTTTGAACAGAACAAGGGAATACTGCATGGTTTAAGATCAGGAAGGGAGTGTGTCAGGGTTGTATCCTTTCATCATATTTATTCAATCTGTGTGCTGAGTAAATAATTCGAGAAGCTAGACTATATGAAGAAGAACGTGACATCAGGATTGGAGGAAGGCTCATTAATAACCTGAGATATGCAGATGACACAACATTGCTTGCTGAAAGTGAGGATGGCTTGGAGCACTTACTGATGAAAATTAAAGACTATAGTCTGCAGTATGGATTACACCTAAATATAAAGAAAACAAAAATCCTTACAACTCACCAATAAGCAGCATATGATAGATGGAGAAAAGATTGAAGTTGTCAAAGATTATATATTACTTGGTTCTACAATCAATGACAATGGAAGGAAGATGACAAAAGGCGTATTGCATTGGGAAAATCTGTTTGAAAAGACCTCCTTCAAGTGCTGAAAAGCAAAGATATCTCCTTGAAGATTAAGGTGCACTGAACCCAAGCCATGATATTTTCGATCACCCCATATGCATCTGAGAGCTGGACAATGAATAAGGAAGACCAAAGAAGAGTTGATGCTTTTGAGTTGTGGTGTTGGTGAAGAATGCTGAAAGTATCATGGATTGCTAAAAGAACTAAGAAGTGCAGCCAGAATGCTCCTTGGAAGCGAGAATGGCCAGACTTCATCTCATCTACTTTGGTCATGTTGTCAGAAGGGACCATTCTCTGGAGAAAGAAGTCATGGTTGGTAAAGTGGAGGGTCTACGAAAGAGGGGAAGGCCCTCAACAACATGGATTGACACACTGGCTGCAGCAATGGGCTCAGGTATAGTAGGAATTGTGAGGCTGGCACAGGACAGGGCAGTGTTTTGTTCTGTTGTACATAGGATCACTGTGAGTCGGAGATGACTCAACGGCACATAACAACAGCAAACAATAACAAGAAGCTAAATCTATGTCCACTGCAGGAAAAAGTTTTATTTCTGGGTCTTCACTCAGTAACCCTGCAATTGTTATTGGGTTCGTCGAGTTGATTTTGACTCATACTGGTCACATATGATAGAGTAGAACTGGCTTCACAGGGTTTTCTAGACTGTAATCTTTATGGGAGCCAATAGCCCCATGAACCCACCCCCGGAGCTGCTGGGTGGGTTCAAGCTGCCAATCTTTCAGTTAACAGCTGACAACTTACTGTAGTTTCGCTAATTTTAAAGGTTTTAGCTTTCAGTTATTAATCATTAAATTATTGGGGAATAGTCCCTCACCAACTTCTCTATGTTAGGATGTGAAACACCAAACTGAAGAAGAATGTTTACCATATCAAGTAAAAACACTTGTACACTTTTGAAAGAAAAACTTGCCATAGTAAAATTTCTAGATAGAAGTTGAAGTCCTTGAACACAGAGCTCCTCAGATTAACAAAAAGCATAACTGTTCTTAATACAGCTTTCAAAAATAATTGCAAAGATGTGGTGAAACTATTTTGCTTGCCACATTAGCATTTCTTTGGGAGGAAAGAAAGAAATGACATGTTGTTGTGAGTTCTTCAATTTAGCTCTATGGAAATTTTTTAAATGTTTTGACTTCTGAAGGTACTCTTATGTTGTTGTTGTTGTTATGTGCCATTGAGTCAGGCCCGACTCATAGAGACCCCTCCTTGGGTTTCCAAGGCAGTATCACTACAGAAGTAGATTGCCCCATCTTCCTTCCGAGGAGGGGCTGGTGGGTTTGAACTGCCAGCCTTCAGGTTAGCAGTCAAGTGCCTTTAGCCACTATGCTACCAGAGCTCTTATAGATCTATTAAACTGCCTGACTCCTTTCCAGGCTATTCTATGCACTAAATCAGTTCTAAGTTTTATAAAGTGATCATTCAGTTCCTTCTTCAAAATTGATAATAGCTTCTTACTGTGTGTCAGATTGTGTCTACTGTTTTCAAGTCACTGATAATCTGGAGCTATTCTATCTCTGCAAAATGTCATTCTATATAATAATAATAAACCTTACTGCCTTTCTCTTCCCCTGTCAACTTTACTGTCTATGGGTTTATACACACACCACACACACAATTTTTTTTTAACCTATATGCTTTCCTTTTTGTACTGTCTTCTTACTTCTTTTTCTTCTAGTCAGATTCTAAACTTCTTTAAAATTCACCAAAAATTCCATCTCCTTCCGGGAAGCTCCTCTGATGACCTTTACCTGGATTATCCATCCACTCTTATATCCTTGCTACTTCCTGTTGTGTGTCTTCGAGTCAATTCTGACTCATAGCAACTCTATAGGGCAGAACAGAAATCTGCCATAGGTTTTCCTAGACCGTATCTTTACAGGAGCAGATAACCACAGAACCACTGGTAGGTTCAGACTCTGACTTTTGGTTAGCAGCTTAGTGCAAGTGCCTTCGTACTTAGTAAGGCAATATCCAGCCTTTAGTTAAATACCATTTAATATCAGCCTAGCTGATTGCAACCCATGGCCACCTCCCTGTGTGCCAGAATAGAACAGTGCTTTGCAGGGTTTTCAATGGTTGATTTTTCAGAAGTAGATCACCAGGCATTGGGCAAATTTGCTGCCGAAGACCTCTTTAAAGTGTTAAAAAGCAAAGCTGTTACCTTGACAACTAAGTGTGCCTGATGCAAGCCATGATATTTTCAATTGCCTCATATGCATGGAGAAGCTGGACAATGAATATGAAAAACCAAAGAAGAATTGATGCATTTGAATTATGATGTTGGCGAAGAATATTGAATATACTATGGACTGCCAGAAAAGTTAACAAATCTATCTTGGAAGAAGTACAGTCAGAATGCTCTTTAGAAGTCAAGACTTCTCATCACCAGAGCATGTTATCAGGAGGGACCAGTCCCTGAAGAAGGACTTCACTCTTGGGAAAGCAGAGGGTCAGTGAAAAGGAGGAAGACTCTCAACAAGATGCATTGACACAAAGGCTGCCACAATGGGCTCAGACAAAGCAACAGTTGTGAAGATGGCACAGGACCAGGCAGTGTTTCCTTCTGCTGTACTTTGGGTCACTGTAAGTTGAAACTGACTTGATGGCACCTAGCAATATCAACAGATCACTAACTTTTTCTTCTGAGGCTTTCTTGGGTGGACTTGAACCATCAACGTTTCAGTTAGCAGCTGAGCATGTCAACCATTTGTACCACCCAGGAATTTAAAAGGAGACAGTATACTTGCTGCATGAGCCATTTTATAGTACTTTCAATTTTTTTATTTTATTGTGTTTGGGTGCAAATTTACAGAGCAAATTTGTTTTACATCCAACAGTTTGTGCACATTTGACTTCATGCCCCGTTGCCATCCCCGACTATAACAAACTCGCCTCCCATCCCTCTGACTACCCCCTCCCTGTGCCCTTCTTAACTATGCATTCCTTTCTGTCCAACTTTCCCTGTGTGAATGCTGCCCCTCTGGTGTCTCATGGCTGATTGCTCTAAAGGGTGTATCTCCCTAGAATAGGTGAATGCATCGCCCAAGGGTAGTTGTTCTGCATGTGGGTCTTTCTACTGTCGGACTGAGAGCCAATCCATGGGAGTGAGTCCATTCCTAGGCCTGAAAGGTAACCCGGGCCCATAGTTTTGGGGGTTCTACAAGACTCTATCTGACCAGTAATTCTGGTCATTTTTGTGTTTTTGAATTTTGTTACACATTTTTCCTCCCACTCTGTTCAGAATCTCCAGTTTTGATCCCTTTCTGAGTGGTTGGCATTGGTAGCTTGGCACCATCTACTTCTTCTGGTCTCAGGGTTATGAAGACTGAGGTCCTCATGGTCCATCTTATGCTTGGACTAATTGTTTCCAGATGCCTTTGATTTTCTTCACTCTTATTTGATTCAGATAAGAGGAGACCAATGGTTGCATCTAGTACTTTCTAATTTTTTATGATTTAGATTTAGTATTTTTGGGTTCAAATGTTTTTGTATTATATTATTAAGAAAGAAGCTTGTTTTTTGTTTATTTTTATTATTTTTAAATAAAGTGACTTTTTATTTTAGAATAGTTTTATCTTTATAGAAGTTATAAAATGTAGAAAATATTCCATATTCCATACCTAGTTTCCTCAATTATTGGCATCTTACATTAGTATGATCCATTCAACACAATTAATGCACAAATATTAATACATTAATTTTATCTAAAGTTCTTACTTTCTTTGACTTTCCTTATTTTTCTTGGTGTCCTTTTTTGTTCTAGGACCCCATCTAGGATACATTACATTTATTGTTATGTCTCGTTATTCTCTTTTCTGTGTCAACTTCTCAGACTTTTTTTGTTTATGATGACTTTGGTAGTTTTGAGAATTACCAGCCACATATTTTGTAGAATGTCCCTAAATTGGGATTTGTCTGATTTTTTTTTTTTCCACCTATGATTAGACTGTGGTTAGAGGTTTTTGGGAGGAAGACTCCAGTGGTAAATTGCCATTCTCATCACACTATATCAATGGTACATAATATCAGCATAACTTATTACTATTGATTTTTGTCTTGATCACTTGACTGATGAAGTGTTTATTAAGTTTCTTGACTGCAAACTTACTCTCCCACTATCCTCTTTCCATACCTTACTCTTTGGAAGGAAGTCACTATGTGCAGTCCACACTTCAGGAATGGCATTTACGTTCCACCTCCTTGAGGGTGGAGTGTCTACGTATCAAAGTCTACTATTTGTAATTCTTCTGCATCAGAGATTAGTCTCTTTGCCCCATTTTTTTCATTCAATCATTTATTTCTATCAGTATGGACTCAAGGGTTTTTAAGTGTTTTATGTTATAACCCAATGCTACCTTGTTATGTTGCTTAAATTGTTGCAGCTTTGGCCATTGGAAGTTCTTTCAGTTGACTTTTATGTCCCTTGATATATCTCCATCATCTTTATTATTTTTTTCTATTTGAGTATTTCCTTATTTTCTGATACTACAAGATATCATTTCTTTCAGGAGTCTTGGTTCCTTCTATTGGAGAATGGATTAGAAACCAATATCTGGATGTGGGGTTTACTTGTTGCTACCGGGATATCATTGCTTCTAGACCACCTCAACCGAGGAACTATGTACATGTACATTGACATATGTATGTATTCATAGGTAGAAATATTTCTAGGTGCAGCCGTATGTATTATACTGACATTTGATGTTTGTCTTCTTTACATATATGTATTTGCTAACTGTATGTCTTCTTTGATAATGTGTATGTTTGAAACATTAGCCTAACTTTTAGGGTTTTTTCTTAATGTTGAATTTTAAGAGTTTTTGTTATGGTTGTTGTATATTTTAAATATAAGTCCTTTATCAAATGTGTTTTGGAAATATTTTCTTCTAGTAACCAGCTTATCTTTTGATTATCTTACAGTTTCTTTAACTGATTAGAATTTTAAAATTTTAATAAAGTCCAAATTATCATTTTTTTCTTTCATGTATTACACTTGTGTCTAAAAGGTCATCACTACAGCCAATGTATATTTTCTTTTATGTTTCTTCTAGGAGTTTTATAGTTTTAATACTTTCTTTGCAATCTGTGTAATTTTTGTTCCTTTTTTTTTTTTTTTAAATCCTATTGCATTAACAAGAAATGCCAATATGGTGATAAATAGGAATCATAAGAGAGGATATCCTTACCTTGTTTGAGTCTTACAGGGACCCAGTCTCTAACCAATAAGTATGTTAGCTGTAGGTTTTATGTAGAAGTTCTTTATCAACCTGAGAAAGTTATCCTCTACTCTAGTCTGCTGAGAGTTTTTATCATGAATAGGTGTTGGATTTTGTCAGATTTTTTTTTTTTTTTCTTTCTCTCATCGATTAATACAATCACAAGATCTTTCATTTTTAGCCTGTTGGTATGATGGATCACATTGACTGATTTTCAAACCTGTTTCCGCTTTGCATCTTTGGAATAAATTCCTTTATCATGATATATAATTCTTTGTATACATCATTAAATTTGGTTTGTTAATATTTTGTTGAGGATTTTTTCATCTCTGTTCATGAAAGATGTTTATTGGCCTGTAGTTTTCTGTTCTTGAATGTCTTTATCTGGTTTTGGTATGAGGGTAATGCTAACCTCATAGGATGTTAGAAAATATTCTTTCTGTTTCTATTTTCTGAAAAGGATTGATTCCTTAAATGTTTGGTAGAATTCATCAGTGAAATCATCTAGGCCTGGTGCTTTCTTTTTTGGAAGTTATTAATTATTCATTCCATCTCCTTAGTAGATATACGGCTATTCAGGTTATCTATTTCTCCTAGTGTGAGTTTTGGTAGCTTGTGTCTTTTAAGGAATTATCTATTAGATCTATGTTATCACATGGTTGCCATAATGTTCGTCTCTCTTGATTTTTGTTTATAAAATATTTGACTTGTTGAGGGGACTTAATGTAGGACTGAGCCAGAGAAGAGGATGGAGGCAAGTAATGAAGTTTAAGAGGTAGAAAAAACTTATTTCTTGGCCATATCTAGTACAGGCGGTGATTTCTTGGGGATTCCAGTCATTTTTACTCAGAGAATTGCTGTGAGAACACTAGAAATAGTTATCCATGTTCAAAGTTGATGCAGCAGGCCAAAACATTCCGCATTACATCTCTTTCTTTTGCAGGAATCAGTCTGGCTTAGATTTTAATTATTATAGCAGTTACTGGTGTACTCCAAAGCCCAAAGACTCTACTTGAATGTTCTGGACTATGAAAGATTCCTAGGTTATTGCACAACCCTAACGGTGGAGGGAGAAGCTCAAAATGACATGACATAGGATAGAGACACAGAACAAGCTATCTTTGTCTTGATATATCTTGCATTACTTATGGTGAAAAAATCTGCACTACTTATGACACACACGTACCAAAGTATAGTTATATTTTCATTTGTGTGATTTAAAAATTAATTTCTGTCTTTGTCCACTAGATTGGAAGCAATAAAGACAGAGATATTGATGTCTGTTCTGTTTGCCATTGTATTCCCAAGTCTAGCGTTGTGTTTAGCACATATCAGACACTAACCAATAGTATTGCATTTATTAATAAATAATGCATGATCAATAACTCCAATATTCACTAAACTCAAAGTTTCAATCATTCAGTTGGCAATGATTTAGATTTTATTATCTCCATTTTGTTTTCATTTTATCTTCTGGTTAACTCAAATACTTAATGTGTATGGCTATTCATAATTTCTCTTCCTAGATCTGGACCAAAGGCTGACAAACTACAACCTGCTCCAGGAGTTAAGAGTTGCTTTTAAATTTTTTAAAGAAATGTCAAAAACAAAAGCAAAAATATGTGACAGAGACCCCATTTGGCCCACAAAACCTAAAATGTTGACTATCTGACCTCTCACAGAAAAATAGGGAGCTCTGGTGGTGTAGTGCCTAAGGCACTTGACTGCTAACCAGAAGGCTAGAGATTTAAACCCACCAGCCACTACTTGGAAGGAAGACTGGGCAATCTACTTTCATAGAGAGACCTCCTCAGAAACCCAAGTGGGGGGGTCACTGTGAGTCAGAATCGACTCAACAGCAGTGAGTTTGTTTATTTTTTAGTCTAGACTACTCAGTACATTAGTATAAAAATCATACAATTGGCTAAATTAGTCAATAGCTCTCAACTGAACTATTATATTCTCTTATCAGCTCACCTTTCTACTCTTTGCCATATTTTCAAAGTTTAATCTCTATCCTCAAACATCTGATCCTTCCATTCTTACCCTTCCTCTCTACAGATAACTTTTACAATCAAGAATATAATTTGCCTACATCTCATTTACCCTTTCCTGTTGTTACACTGAAGTCTCATCCTAGCTAGAAAATACCCCTACCTGTTCTCTGGACTCATCCTTTCTGTAGTGGACATATGCTTGCTTTTTTTTTTTTTTTTTTTACCACTATCCCTTCCATTAGGGAACCAGGACATTTCATAGTTATCTTGCAAGATTTACATAGTTCAAGTTGGACCAATTCATACACCCCTACTCTTCTAGTCCCATTAGTGGGCATATAACCCAGCCCTGGCTAATCAGAATAGTCTATCCACACATTTACATCAGTTGATTGAGAATTAGCCATGCGGCCAAGATTACGCCACACTATTGCGAGAAGGTAGAGCTATCTTTTGCTCTTGAAGGGCCTGTTTGGAGAGCAAAGATCTGAAGAAATTGAAGAAGCAAGCCACATAAAGTTCCAAGGAAGGACATTCCAAGCAGAAGAAGCATGAAAAAGCTGTCAGCTGGGAACAAATGGGGCAGATTCAAAGAGCAGCAAGGAAGCCACTGTTACTGAAGTAGTTAGGAGGAGAATGCAGGGGATGAGTCTGAGGAGGGAGACAAGGGCTAGATCTTCGAAACAAGGCAAAGAGGTGCCCCCACCCCATCCTATTTATCTATTTATTTTCTGCTTTTGATTCCAAATTCAGTTTAATAAGTAATTATTTCCCCCCATCCCCCACCCAAGGCAGGGAGGAGCTCTGGTAGCATATTACCTAAGGCACTTGACTGCTAACCAGAAGGCTGGAGGTTCAAACCAACCAGCTTTTCCTTGGAAGGAAGGTTGGGCAATCTACTTATCTACTTCTGTAGTAATTCTACCTCGGAAACCCAAGGAGGGGTTGCTATGAGACAGGTCCCACTCGATGGCAAATAGCAACAACAGAACAGGGCAGGGATTTGTTTTTTTTAAAAAAGTAATATTTTATTGTGTTTTAGGTGAAAGTTTACACAGCAAAGTTGATTCCCCTTTAGCATTTTTTATACAAATTGTTCCATATTATTGATTACAATTTTTACAATGTTTCAGCATTGTCATTATTTCCATTCTGTTTGTTTTGTTTCCACTGCTCTAGCTTCCCTTCCTCTCCTTGCTTTCTCATCTACGTTTTTGGGTAAATGTTGACTGTTTGGTATCATATTGTTCATGTTTGAGGGAGCACATTACTCAAAGGAAATATTGTTTATTTTGTAAGCCAATCTATTTATTATTTGGCTGAAACGTGACCTGCAGAATGGTTTCAATTCCATGTTCAAAGGCTATCATTGAGTAACAGTCTCAGGCATTCCTTTAGTCTCTTTTGATCCAGTAGGTCTGGCCTTTTTAAGGAATTTGAGTTTTCTTCTATATTTTCCTTCCATTCTATCTGGGACCTGGTCAAAACAGTCAGTATTGGTAGCTGGACACCATCTAGTTCTTCTGGTCTCAGGTTTGAAGAGGTTGTAGTTTGTGAGGGCTATTAGCCCCATGGATTGGTTTCTTCTTTAATCTTTGATTTCTCTCATTCTCCATTTCTTCCATATAAGTAGAGTATCTTAGATGGCCACTCACAAACTTTTAATATGCCAGACACTACTCACCAAACTCAGGTGTAGAACATTATATGTTATGCCAATTGACTAAATTATTCCCCAAGGCTTTGATCCTAATACCCTTGAGTCAGTAAATAAATCCCACAAGTTGTTTGAATGTGTCTAGGAAGCCTTCGTAACTGTGCCTTCTATGTATGGTAAAGAATTTAGATTTTATTCCAAGAAGAATGGGAAAGAATTATAGGAGTTGAACTGGGAAGAAATACTGTTTTATACCACTGACCTCCCATTCTTGCAATACTCTTAGTCTTGGTAGTCTTCTGATTTTCTCCTTACCTCTCTGATGATCCCTTGTCAGCCTTCCTCACAGCTCACAACTCTTCTACTCAACTGCTACATACAACTCCTTTTTGGCTCTATCCTATTCCTCCTCTTTTCACTCCAATTTTTTTTTTTTAATCCGACCAACATCCCTAAGGCCTCTGAGACCATCTCTCCTTTGACCACTCCCAAACTTAGAGCCTGAGTCAGATCTCTCTCCTGAGTTTTAGCCTTTACATATTTAAGTGCCTCTTTGACATAACCACCTGTTTCATAAACACTTAAAACCCAAAATGAAACTAACCAATTTCGTGATTTCCATCTTAAAACTTGCTTCTTCTTAAGGTATCTACACTCATTTGTTTTAATTTGGAATTTTCCTAGACTCCTTTAATTTTTCTTCCTCATCCAATCAATCACCAAACTCTCTTGATTCCTGCTCCTATGCAATATTTTTTTCAAAAACTTGCCATATTTTTTAATCCTCACTGCTACCACCCTATTGCTAACTCTCCCTCCCCACCATAATTTCTCTCAAATTAATTCTATTTTATCTCTAATACATTCTATAAATGATTGTTCCAAATGACTTTTTAAAACAGCATCTAGAAATCATGCCATTTTCCCTACCTAAAACCGTTGTTACATCTAATTGCCAGAGTCTAAAAGAAACTTGCCAGGGTCCTGTCCCCAATTTCAGTACCTATCAATTTTCCTTCCACTCTAGATTTCAGCCACATAGCCCTTTTGTTTCAGTGTAACCATTATTTTGTATTCTGCTTTAGTCATCCCCAGTGGGAACCCTCATTGTACTAAGTCCCCCTGCCCTCTCCACACAGCACTGCTACTGTTGTTATGTGTCATCAAGTAGATACTGACCCATAGTGACCCTAGATGACAAAGTAGAACTGTTCCACAGGGTTTCTTAGGCTGCAATCTTTATGGGAGCTGATAACCAGATCTTTTCACCCAGGGAGCCATTGGTGATTCTCAACTGCTAACTTTTGGGTTAGAAGCCAAAATTTTGTCTATTGTGCACCCACACACCATTAGCTCTATCTAACTTTTAACTGCCAAACTAACTGCTATTTTTCATTCCTCAGGTTAAATAAGTGTCACTCCTCAGGGATGTCTTCCATGATTCACCCTTCTTTTCTATGGCAGAAAATATTGTGGTGGTGGTTGTTATTTTCCATCAAGTTGGATCCGACTCATAGTGACCCCTCCTTGGGATTCTGAGGCAGTATCACTACAGAAGTAGATTGCCCAATCTTCCTTTTGAGGAGTGGCTGGTGGGTTTGAACTGCCAGCCTTCTGGTTAGCAGTCAAGTGCCTTAGCCACTATGCTACCAGAGCTCCTATTAAATGGGTATATTTATGAAACTTATGTAAAGTTAATTTATGTAAAGGAATTGATACTATAATGGGTTATTGTGAGAATAAAATGAGTTCATTTATGTAAAGTCCTTATAATAACTTCTGATGAATAGTTAAGTTCTATAAAATGTTCTCTATTGCTTACTTAATATTCAATTTTAAAGGTTTCAGAGAGTGAAGAAAGTCTAAAGAAACCAGTATCTATTGTAATACCTGTACTAAAGGAGCTCTGGTAGCCTAATACCTAAGCCATTTGACTGCTAACCAGACGGCTGGCGGTTCAAACCCACCAGCCACTCCTTAGGAGGAAGGTTGGGCAATCTATTTCCATAGTGATACTGCCTCGGAAACCCAAGGAGGGGTGGCCATGAGTTGGGTCCAACTCGATGGCACATAACAACAACAAACACTTGTGGCCACTAAAAATATAGTTAAAATTTAGTATAGTATGATTTACAAGTTGTCTTTGGCTAAGAAATGGTTTCTGCAAAATCAATAACAAGTTTTCTTCCTAAATTAATTTCCCCCAAAATTACTACATAGTAAATGGAAATCATGCCGCCAAACTCTCTGGATCATGCAAAAATAACAATCACATCTGACTGTACACAGAATGTGAGCTATAGTTTGAGTTACAAACAAAGAACTCTTGTCAGACGTTCTAAGAAAAAAAAGTAGAAGAGCATTCTCTACTTTCTGACTAGCCCAGGGACTGTTTTCCAAAATTATGTTTTGTGTTTGCTTTTGCTATCATTTGAAGGTCTGCTCTCATGAGATGAAATGCGATATTTAGAAGGGAAAAGAGGCTGCCTAGGAACAACTGAAGCCTAATTGTTACTTTAATGGCTTAAATCCCTTTTCATCTATTCTACAATTACTGAGAGTGTGCTTTGGGCAAAGTGCTGTGTTAGGCCTGTCTGTGTGTTTGTTTATAATGTACAGTCAGCTAGCTTCTCTTGGCGTTCAGGGGCTGCAGCCTTGCTGCAGGGCACTAAAAGGGACCTAAAAGAGTTAATGGCTTTCATTAGATAACACATGGCACCACCATCCACACAGTGTTTGCTCAACAGCGAAGCTCAAGAGGCCAAGGTCTGGGTTTGATCCCCGCCTGGACAGATTTCAGCCTTGCTCACCAGTTTTGAGTCACAGATCATAATCTGAACTAAAAATCGAACCCAGATCATAATTGGGCAACAGAGTACATTACAGCAAATTTGTTACTATCACTGAAATTGCATGCTCACACTGTATGACTTCCCATCTAAAGGATAATGCTTTAATTTTATTACTCATTCATATAGGAACTTAATCTAAGTCTATAGTATCCAATACTTAAACAAAAATATTGTTAAACAAAACTACTATCTACATAATATTCTCTATTTGTCAAGAACTGTTAAAAATATTTCATGGATTAATTCATTTAAATTTCTCAGCAACTCTGTAAGATACTGGTTTTGTTAGTTCCATTGAGTCAATTCTGACTCATGGAGACCCCATATATACAGAGTAGAACTGCTCCATAGGGTTT
Source organism: Orycteropus afer afer (assembly GCF_000298275.1). Classification (NCBI taxonomy): domain Eukaryota; kingdom Metazoa; phylum Chordata; class Mammalia; order Tubulidentata; family Orycteropodidae; genus Orycteropus; species Orycteropus afer. Next base: position 2,430,134 of record NW_006921650.1, on the reverse strand, counting down.
TCAACGCTGTGAGCTTTTGAAGGTAGATTCCCAGCTCTGTCTTCTGTGGTACCTCTAAACCACCAATGTTTTGACTAGCAGTCAAGCACTCAATTGTGCCATCCAGAGACTCCTACTCGATAAGGTAGATGCTATAAGATTTGGATGCTGTAGTAGTTCCTTTCTCACAGATTAGAAAACTGAGACAAAGAGAAGTTTAATAATATCCTATAGCTCTTTAGCAGAGCTGGGATGGGAACCTAAGCAGTCTATCTCCAGACTCTACTTGTCTGACCACTATAAAACTTCAGTGAAAACTCATGGGCACACCATCAATCAACATACCTCATATGCTTTTTTAAATTATTTGAATATTAAATTAATTCCCATTTCAGAAAATTCTACTGATTACATTATATTTTATAAATAAGTTGACAGTGAAAAATAAGATCTTGAGATTTTAGTCAGTAGGATTGTTTTGATCCTTTTACCCTCCTAGTAAATGGCTTCTGGATCAGGTACCACATCCAGATGTTCAAACTATCTTTAGGAGAGCTCCAACTTAATTTTCCAACCATCTCCAGCAACTTCCTTCAAAGATCTTCTTTCTATTTCCTCCAAATAAACTATCTTCTCTCTAATCTAATCATTTTAGCTTGAAATCACTTTCCTTCCTTTAATTTCTATACAATTAATGTTATTAATTAATGTTAGTTCATTTGCCTAGCTATGCCTATTAGGTCTTATGATATCTCCTCTATTGTTGACTTGACCTGTTATGTAAATCTTTGATTAGGATTTAATTCCTCACATGTTTGTATCTTGACTCTTCAATGGGACTTTAAGCTCCTGGAGGACATAGACTTAGTTTTAAGCCCACACTAAAAAGTTTAAGTTAGTGATGTGTATATATTACAGCTATGACCCATCTGGAAATAAACACTGATCTTTCTCAGACTGAGAAGAAATGATAAGGACTGTAAAAGATATTAAGATGTGTGGCTTTGTTTTAGACCAATAGAATAATCTGCTCAAGTAGGAATGGTTGCATTGCTTCCCAACTCATCAAAAACATGTAAAGAAATATTTTTGATGTCTGCTATATATGAAACAGTGTTGCTATAATGCTGAATGGATATTAGCAGAGCTTTCAGACTAAGAAGAAAGGCCTGACAATCCACCTCTCCAAATCAGCCAGTGGAAACCTATGGCTCACAAGGGCACAATTGTGTAGGGTGGACTAAGGGCAAGGGAGGTGAGAGGCAGATTGTTCAGCAAAGAGTTAGTAGAAAATATAGATCAAAACACTTTAGAATTGGGAGTGCCTTCCTTATGCATCTGGACCCATCTCCTTGTTTTGTTAGAAGAGAAAACAAGGAAGCAGATAATAAAGAGCATTGCCTAAGAACACGCCATACGGTTTTATTTTTGTCCTTCACATTTTTATTCTCATTTTAAGATCACCATGTTATCACTTCAAACACATTTTGCTATTATTAAAAATGAACTTAAAGGAAAAAGGCATGATTAAGGGCAATTCTACCAAATGTCAACGTACATTTTGGGACTAAAAACACATAAAAGGCATAATTTTAACGGAATTGATAAAAAGCTCAAAACTTTTCCATTTTGTAGATTATTTGTCATAGACATAAATGTCATAGACATTTAGGGAAAGTAGCATGCTAATAAATAGCTCCTAGCTATATTGGCATCATTTGACAACCAGCTTTGTGTTACTTTCATTATATAAAAAAGTAGCAGTGAAATATAAAAATGATGACATAATTTGTTGATGAACTTTATTATTTTGTTGCTGGACCTCACTAAGACCACTCATAGCATTTCCACATCACTTAATAGATCTGACATGTTCTCAAGGCTATTGACATTTCTGCTGGTTTTTAGTGGCTTTTAATGTTTATTTGCATTTGCGTAGGACCTGAAAAATCCCATTAAGAGTCAGTTGCTACTTTCCATTAAGGAGCCATGAAATATGGATAGTAATATGTTTTCATTTGAATCCAGGATGAACAAGAAGGAAGGCAACTTGCATAAAATCTGAAATTCCAACTTGCTTGCTCAAGAAATTTTCTTAGTGTTATAACTTGAACCCATTATTTAATTGCTTGTGAAATATGTGATAATTTTCAATGGTGCAAAGGTACCAATGGAAGGTGACATTAAACAAAGAACAGTTATAACTGAATGGGCTTGGAAACATATTCTAGAGTACTGTAAAACTTCTTGAGTATCAATTTAAACATGAAATCTTATAAAATTTGATGTACAATTATTTAACCCAGATTTCCAACCTGCACTTAAATGCAGGAAGGCTTTGCTAGGGAAAATTGTTTATTCATTTGTTCATTCATGCATTTATTTATTCAGTAATTGTTTATTGAGTACCTTAGTAACTGTGATATAAGTTGAAAAATAATAAATCTGAAAAGGAAGATGTATGGAGAGAATGCTAATGGTAATAGATTTCTTCTGTTCTAGGTGTTCATGGCGGGGGCTCAGGAGTTTCCTGTATAAGCTCCTGTGGAATTAGTCTTTCAATCCTTCCACTAGGAAAAGTGTCCAGGAGATTCCATGTCCATTTTCAGGACGTGGGATTTTGATACACATCCAATTTTAAGTACAGTCACTAAAGTATAGTAGGAGAGTAAAGAAATGACAAAGATCACCAGCAAAGTTATCAGTTCATGATGGCCTCTCTCTGTACATGTCATGCTAGCTGAAATGAAATGCTCTTACTATTTCTAGCCAAGTTTGAGATTTGGGAAAAAAGGTATAATTTTGGTGAAAATTTGACCATTTTCTATAATTTTCATACTTGAAAATTAGTATGGGGCACACTTTTCTCTGAGTAAAAATAATATGCATTTGTGTACAGATGGAGGGTCGTGGAACTCGAAGACTTGCAGCTATTATGAAATCATAGGTAATGGTTCTGAGCCTGTGTGGAGTGCACTAACTCCCTGCCTCTCCAGCATGTTAATCCAAGGAATTGTCCAGCTAAATCTTGTATGTACATGCATTCATTCACAAAAACAGTGTACTGCTTCCCTGGAAGAAGCAGAAGAAATGAAGGCATTCAAGTAATGGGAGAGCATTATTAGTGCAGTCTTATAGAGTCTTGCTAGTAAGAATGTTATGAAGGTGGTCAGACGATGTTGTCTAAAGATTTCCCACTGTGTCAAGTTGATTCTGATTCATAGAGACCCTATCGGTCAGAGTAGAACTGCCCCATAAGGATTCCAAAGCTGTAAATCTTTATGGAAAGAGACTGCCCCATCTTGCACCCATAGAACAAATGGTGAGTTCCTACCACTGACCTTTCAGTTAGCAGTTGAGGATTTAAACCATTGCAACACCAGGGTGCCCTTCTAAAGGTTAAGTAGGCTTAAATTAGCAAAGATAACATATGTCACAAGTGAATTTAGTAATTTCTACCCCATTTCTATGTTATTTAGATAGTTGTTCAGGTTTTCAATCCAGAAGTTGTTTGGGACCCTCAATTATCTAATTATTTTGGGACTCTACTTTATTTGGTATGCAAGCACAGACACTAAGAGAAACTTTAAGGTAAATTTACAAAGAATGAAGTGAATATATGTATTACAAAAATGATCCCTGAATATGTGTGTCTTAGATGTAGATAAGGCACATTGTGGTATGTGCTATTTACAGTGTACACAAGAAAGCAAAGGATAATCAGAAATTTCTAGATTGCTATAAAGGACTTCTGTTTAAAAATGAAGATCCTTTCAATGCTTTTAAAGGGCTATATCATGTATCAACATATTAATTAGCTTGAAGGTAAAGTGAGGAAACTTCCAAGTTTTCTTGATACTTTATCAGTAATTTGAAAAATAAGTTAAACAAACTATGACTATTATTATAGTAAAAATATTTATTATAAAAATCATCACATTTTCTGTACATAGCCAAAGACAAAAACATAATTTTACATGAATAATTTAAGGGGTCCTGAACATTCAGTTTGGAATCCTAATATTCTTCCACAGATTTCACAAATACCAACATGGCATATTTCTATTTTATAGAATGCTATTTACACACTTGATGCTATTGGGATACTAACAGCTGTTTTTTTTTTTTTCCTCTAGTGTTTTAAGGACACTTCACAGTGTTTGGGTTAATTAATTAATCAACTGCTTTGAGTGTTTGGTAAATACAAGTACTTACACACAAAAATGTTTAGTTCAGATTTCAGTAAAAAAACGGAAAATTCAAATAACCTATTACAAATAGTTTTGTGTAATCAATAAATGTGCAAGCCGGTGTCCCCAAGATCATGACAGTTACTGATAATAAAATCCACAGTCCACAGCAAATAGTGTGAGGCTTCCATTACTACTACCATCATCACCACAACACTAGGCCACCAGAAAATTAAACAAAAATGTTCATTTCAACATATAGACAGTACCGATTATTTTACAGTGCAGAGAAATTTTACTTCTTTCTATGTTCTTAAAACATGTATTTGACACAGAGGAGCTTATTGTGTCATAAAAGCCAGCTATCCTATAGGAGTGAGAGACATTTAAAGTTCTACTGTTTTTGAAAGACATCAACAATTCACCCTCTTGCTGATAATTTATCCATGAGACTATAGATCATTTTTTGAAATTAATTTGTAGGGAAAATGACAAGATGCCTGCCGACTGTTTTCTTCCATCACTTCCCTCTTTCCTGTTTTCACTCTTCTTTAAGAGTACTCTTCATGACTGGTCTGTCAACCTGTGTATTACATACCTTTAATCCTCCCAAAGTGATATATGCATTGAGCTCATTCATTCGCTCTCAATCTCCATGATTCACAAGTGAGTGCATCCTGGCATGAGAACTCTTACTTCTAGGCTATTTGTTAAAAATACTTCAAGAACTATTTACATTCTAATGTTCTTGAGACATATGACTATTAGAATTTTTTTTTGTAGACATGTTGATGATGGAGTGTACAGAATATAATTACATATATCAAAAATATCTCTTTTAAAGCCTTTTCTTAGATGCCTTTGGATCACTACCACCACAGGTAAAGAATAGCCCTTCCTGTGGAGTTAGGTTGTGAATACATGATTTGTTTACCTAACACTGTTTTTTCCAACCTACTGTTCTATTTAAACACAAAAAAGATAAAAGGCACTATTGCTATCACTTTGGCAATTCTTCTCTCCCTTCAACTACCAACATCCTGAATTGACTGCATATTTAAAAACTCATCCAAGACAAGGCACCTGTCAGTAAGTGTTCACTTTATAAGTGTGAATATAAAAAGCAGCAAAATAAACAAACTGTATTTATCAGAACAGGTTGTCTTCTGAGTTTCTGTATATGCCTAGTGCCTCCACTGTAACTTTGATTAAGACATATGTATTCTTTCCTCCTCATTCAAAGTGAATGTTATTTTTAGTCTCTAGCCTCGTCTTCCTGTTGTTGTTGTTGTTATGTGCCATCGAGTTGGACCTGACTCATAACAACCCCTCCTTGGGTTTCTGAGGCAATATCACTATGGAAGTAGACTGCCCAACCTTCCTTCCGAGGAGTGGCTGTGGGTTTGAACCACCAGCCTTCTGGTTAGCAGTCAAGTGCCTTAGGCACTACGCTACCAGACAGAAGATGTACATTTACATACATTTCTAATCATATAATATAAACTCAGCCCTAATCCTTTGAATGACAGGAGAATACTATTATATTGACACGTGATATTCAGTAAACACCATTATCTTATGACATCAACAGGAGGTCTACAATCTCAGTATACTGACATTGGTAACCTATGTGTTTGCATTAATTCCCTTTCCTAGTCCTAAAGAGATGGAAATCTGAGGACTATCTCTTCTTCAGGGTCTGCTAGAAACTCATGAGATGTTCTAAGTGAAGTAAAATACAGATTTGGCCTTCTGTTAACTCCTGTAGTAGTGTACTATGCTCTCCTATGTCACAAAAATGAGCCTCATTCCTCCTTGATCCATATTTTGATTCAGGAGTTTCTGTTGCTGCTGCTTGTTTTTAGGAAAGACGAGTTTGCATGTGAACGTTCAGGAAGCTGCACTGATGTAGAAGCACTCTGATCCCTTAAAGTGTCCCGAGTATCCTTCTTCACACAGCCACTTTTTCCTTTGCTAGGTTCTTTGGTTCCTTACTGGGGATACACCAGTCATCAGCCTCTGTGCTCATCTGATAATGTTTAAAGGCCGACATGTTAAAAACTGGGAGTTTTTCTATAGACTCGGATGATAAAGCCTGAAAGAAGGCAAGAAAAAAAATCAGACCAAAGAAATTATTCATGCCATAACCTATACTTGATGTGATTATATAAAATAAGTGAAAGGGTATAAGTATATAAGTGTTCAAATGCATTCTTTTAATTGATTTAGTAATAAGAGACACCAGAGCCCACAGTGTACTAGGCACTGTGGGAAACAAAATTAAAAAAAATAAATATTAGCACCACAATTCAGCCACAGTGGCTGAAATCATGAACATCCAATTATAAATAATAAGTTATGATTTTTACGCATCCCCCTTGTTTGGATATTGAGGATATGATAGAGTTGAATAGCAAAGCCATTCTTTACAGGCAAAGCCTCTGTATCTGTGATAAAGTGAGAAGCCTATTCTGATCTATTAATCTACAAAAAAGCTCTTTTCCAATAGTTTAAAGACTTTGCTTATTTAAGAAATGAACATATTAACTAATCCAGATGGTCAAAGGCTATTTGGCAAATAATTTCAATGTACAAAATGGGAGCCTGGAAGCTCAATGTTTTAGTTGCTAATATTTGCAAATGTATTTACAGTTGAAATAGATGGCAAATGATTAACAGAATCAAGACACTGACCTTAACAAATAAATTGAGGCATTATCAGAAATTGAAAAAAACAATGTACCAAGTTTTACAGTTTAGACAGGAAATGCCTGGCATCCCACTGACAGCTTGTGAGTAGTTAGGTTTCCTTTTCCTGTTTTTCTAATAAGGTCAGCTTAAGGTCTTGGGTATCTTGGTATCTGTTGTCTTCTAGACTGGAACATGATTAACATGTATTTCCCACAAGTTTAAATAACACACAAGTGCAGCTATTCTCACAGATATCAAAAGGAGTTGCTTTAAAAAGTTCACATGAGGATTTCCTCACTCTAAAACTTTGGTAACTTGCTTCTTGGGAAACAATTTTGCTTCACCAAAGGCAGGTAACCTGTTCTAGCTTCCTCTTTGGTAAGTAGCTATATTAAGTAGTATATTTACAAACATCCAAACAGAATGTAAAATGACTTGTGGTCCTTATTCTCATTAACTCAGTTTAGGGAATGCACTATGGACCATCGAACTTAGACCTGTAAAAGAGCAATCTTTAGAAATATTATTTTTCTGTTGAAGACAAATGTTACCTTTAAGTAGATGATAGCATCTGTTCCATATCCTGACAAAGAGTAGAGATTCAGATCTCCTTGAAAATACTTAGCATAAAGACGAGAAATTGGCAAGCCATAACCAAAGCCAGCCTAGAAAGGAAATATTAGTTATTGGTAAAGAAGTTCATGTGACAAAATGTACTGAGGATTCATTATCCTCACTGATATTGACATCCTAGAACCTAGATAAATATCTTCTGCTTCCCATCAAACATCTCTTGTAGATTTGGTTCACCATTTTTATTTTGCTTTATCATTCTTTCTCATATATCTCACATTAGTTTACCTAAATTGATTTACCTGCCTATATATTTCTCTGTAATCCCTGTTTATGTTGCCTTATGCATCTGGGATGAATTTAGTCATCTAAATGGCCTTACCAAAGGAGCATTCCGGGAATTATCCATCACAGGCGTTGGTGCAGTAGAGTATGTATAACTGAAGAGGCGGTCAATGATCCTCAGTGGTACACCACCTCCTCTGTCTGAAATCTTAAACAAACAAACAAGGCATCAGACCTACACATAAACAACAACATGTATTTGTGCACATAAAAAAATATGTTTTCTTACTTTAAAAGTCACCTCATAGACATGACTTTGACCTACTACCAAAGCAGAGATCTTTATTCTTACTAACTCATTTTAATTATCTCAAGAGAACCCAAAAGAAAAACAGAATAGTTACCTTAATTGTAAGGTCTTCTTTTCCCAAGACAACAATCACCTCGATTGGTGTAAGGGAAGGCCAGTTTTCCTGGTGTTCAACCGTTGCCCTCATTGCATTCTACAGAAAACAAAACCACAAGAAACTCAATGGCAGAAGAATGAATATATATTTCAATAAATATATGTATATTTAATGTTTAAAATAAAAGCAGCACAAAGGGTAATTCAAAGTCCTTATTTTTTTTTTAACCTAGTAGTAAAATAACTTTGTAAATAGCCAGTTATGAACATGTCATGGTGAATGTGTAATGAAAAATACTCATTTACCATGTAATGTGGCTCCTGGGAGTAATGTCTAATGGAAAAACAATTCTGCTGGCTGTCAAATTCTTATTTGTAAGCTTAACTTAAATGAAGAAATTGTTTTTTATAGTACATTTCCTAGCTCTCCTTTTTCTGCCATTCCATTACATTTTACATCCAAGCACCAAAAGCTATTACATAACAAATGAACAGTGAATTATTGAACTAATTTGTTAGCTTTTATAAAATTTGCTGGGGAAAGGTTGTTACTACTTAAAAGGCCAGTAAATAATTCTAAATTAAATTTCAATTTGCATTTGATTATCATCTGGCAAAATAACTCGGAGTTGCACTATTCAATTTAAAAATAAATCAAAGAAACTATCACAGAAGAAATTAAAATAAGTTTTCAGCCAACTGGATGAATCTCATACAAATAAAGTCTTGGTTTATTTAATCCATTTTCCTCTTTAACCTTCTTCTGACAGGTTATCTGCTTTTTGGTTTCTATATAGTATTTGGTTCCAACCTTTAGCTGAAGTGAAGGAAAACAGATCTTATGTTTGCAGTACAACTAATACCTCATTGCACCAATATTAGAATAAGTTAGGACATAGTAAGTTTTGGAAAGGCTTATACCAGAATTAAAGTCAAATATCACTGGCTTTAGACTTACTTGCTTCCAGCCCTTAGGACTCTTGGGAGGCATGGCAAAGCTTCAGTTGGTTTTCTACTTTTTAATGTAAGATCAGGGTTTTAGTTTGGTCTCAGAACTCATCAGAGGCTTTGATTTTTAGCATCTGACTACCCCAGGCCAGTAACCTTAGCATCACTTGAGAGTTTGTTAGAACTGCAAATTCTCAGACCTACTGAGTCAAAATCTCTAGGGGCAACACTCAAAAATTTGTGTTTTAACAAGCCTTCCAAGTGAGTCTAATGCACACGGAAGTTTGAGAAGCACTGCGTTACAGCCTTGCTACAGCAAGGATGGACTCTGGATCAGCAACATCATCTGTTGGCTTATTAGAAATACAGAATCTCAGCCTCCCCACCTCCAGGCCTACTGAAGTACAATCTCCATTTTAACAAAATCCCCAGGTGAGTCATAGGCACTTTAAAGTAGATCACTGAAGTAATTGGCTGTCGTTTGAGTATATTTGAGACTCAGTAATTCTGGATCTAAGACTCTGGGTTTGGAGCTGGACCAGCCTGTGGGGGTAGAGGGAACAAGGCCTCATTCACTGAAGCACTCACCCCATGACCTTCATTAATGAAAGCATGAATGATCAGGGCTTTATTGGACACCTGGACAAATAATGGGAAGATCTTCTCAGCTCTAAAGCATTGCAATAACATGAATCATAATTGTACATTCACAAATATATTGCTGCAGTGCGCGGCAAGTTCCCTGTAAACAATAAACGTGGCTTCTTTCTCTTAAGAGCACAGACACATGCTTGGGAGAAGGCAGTAAGGCTCTTAGTTAGTGGGGAACGATAAAGGAAATAGAAATATATCCAGTGACTTTTTTTTTAAAGACAAAGCTGCAATTATTGTGAAGTCTCATACCTTGAACAGTTCAAAGAGCATATGATGAAGGTGAGAAGGAACATACACAATGTGAATTGGTTGGCCAGGGCATTTTCCTAGAAAAATAAAACTCATTTAGAATTGGGAGGCAAATATTTGATTAAAATAAATCTCTCTATATATTTGATTGATATTTTTAAACTCAGTGCTGGAATATTTTCCACACTCCCCACCCTAAAATCCTACTCCTACCCTAGAGCTTTCCCACTTAAACAGTAAATACAGTAGGGTTATTTTAAAAATGCCTTTACAGTTGCTACCTATTGCTCTATGATTAATGTTTGCATTTCTCTGCAAATGTATAAAGATGGAGTATAAAACAACAGTACTATAAATTAGATTACATTGGTTGTTCCTATTTACAATATTTTCATACTAGGCAATTCCAAAGTTAAACTTTTATGAATTTCAAGAGAAAAGAAAAAATTACTATAAGTGTTTATAGTGTAAAACTTAAATTATACTAGCTATAATTTTTCTATTGTCAAAGCAAATAACACATTGAATTATTCTAAACAGTTATACCAACCAAACATTAAATCTTCAATGCTAAATATTCTTAAATTTCACCAAAAGGCTAAAGAAAATAGAGACACAAAAACTTCATAGTGAATACTGCTTCAAAAGAAAAAAGTATATTCTTCAGCATCCCAGGCTTTGGCAAAGTATGAGTCAGAAAACATAAGGTCTGCCATAATTCTCTCTTTATTTGATCAAACAGTTCAAGCAGTTTATCTACATGTGTTATGCAACAACTCTCTTCATGCTTAGAGATACTTTTCAATCTCTACTTGTACTTCTGTACTCAACTTGTACTATTAGTTTAGTTTTCACTCATCATTTGTATACTTAAAATCTACGAATTAGGCTACTCTCTTAATTTGAACTCACTCCCTACCGTGGAGTAGTGTGGGGTAGTAAATTACCTGGTATGGCTTTTCTAGCCATAAGTCTTTGTAAACTCTGTGGTGGAATTTGCCATGAGCAACTGAGGAGCTCCTGATTGTTAAAGTTATCCACCTGGGGTATTTCTATTGAGAGTGGCACAAAGCAATGTTCTGGGAAGTTCACTCTCTCTCAGGTGCTTAGAATTCTGATGTTATGATTGGTTAGTTTGGCCACTCTGCCAGGCTCAAAAGGAGCTCTCCTAGAAGCAGAAGGAGTCTCTCTGACTGCTGGCTGAGAAAGACGTGCTGCTGAAACGCCCTCCTGAGAGACATGTGCTGCTGAGAAAGAGACACTGAGAGACACACACTGCTGGGAGAGACACTGTTGCCTGAGAGACGGTGGGCTGAGAGCGACTGGGTGTTTTTCCTGAACTTGAATTGTAGCCTGGTGCTTCCCTAATAATCCCCATAATCTGTGAGTTCTGTGTGGCCACTGCAGCGAATTATCGAACCCAGTAGAGAGGTGGTGGGTGCTGTGGAAGGAAAGGTTGGTGTCAGGGCTCCTCAAAGGGCTGGAGGGAGGCATCATGTCTGGCCTCACAGGAATAGGTCTTGGGCTGCTGATGGTGATTCTGTCTTCCTCTTGGGGGGTTAGAGGAGGTCAGAAGATGTGGCTTCCCCGCCTCTTTGGCAAGTAGGATCCAACTCATAGCAACCCCTCCTTGGGTTTCTGAGGTGGTATCACTGTGGAAGTAGATTGCCTAACCTTCCTTCCGAGGATTGGCTGGTGGGTTTGAACTGCCAGCCTTCTGATTAGCAGTCAAATGCCTTAGGCACTACACCACAAACTACTTGATTTTAATTCTGACCATCAACAAATGTTGTTCCTATTCAAATTTATTAGAAAAGATGTTTACTTTGAATGAAAAGGAGAAGATTATTCCAATTTGAGTAAATTAAGCAGTTTTGAGATACAACTGTCTTCTAGAACAAAATAGAGTAAGATAAAAATAATGCCTTGAATTCATCATGTAATCACTACAGTCAGGGTAGGAAGACTTTGTCTTTTCAGGTAACATAGAGTTGAAGCTTCTGATGTTTGTTCTGCTTCCAAAATAGTAGTATATACTCATAGTACAATTTAAAGACCTCTATTTCCAGGTCTTATGAGTCACCTTTTTAGAAGTAGATTTCCACTGCTCAGTGACTCCCCCTGACTTTTGGCCTCCTCATTTCCCCATATTCTGTAGGCATTTTGATTTAGTAAGCTAGTTGCTACTCTAAATCCCAAATTATTTGTTCAACTCGTTCTTCTTTTTAAATCATCATTAGCAAATGAATATGCTCAGTTTTAACTTCCCAGTTGGGATAGTTAAAAAGAAACTTGGCTTCAGGAAAAAAAAATGTGTACAAATTCTAGACAAGTTTAGAAGGGAAAAAAGGAGTACTGAAGTTGCTTTGGGAGCTCTGGTAGTGTAATGCCAAAGGCATTTAACTGCTAACTAGAAGGGTAGTGGTTCAAACCTACCAGACACTCCTCAGATAGAAGATTGGATAATCTACTTCCATAGTGATACCACCTCAAAAATCCAAGGAGGAGTCACTATGAGTCACAATCAACTCAACGACAGTGAGATTATTTTTTGGGGGGGCAGAATATTGTATTTTGCCTACATTAAAATATATTTTATTTATAGCTTACCATTCACTTGTGTGAGTTTTAATTCTGGAGATGTTAAATAATACTGATCACAAAGCATCCTTGAACAGTCAAAGGCATCTAGAATAGAAAAAAATTTTTTCATTACGACGCAATGGATTTATGCTAATTAAAATTCTCAAATGATCTTCAGCATGTTATACTACACTTAATCTAAAATATTCACCACAGTATGTATAGAAAAAAATGCCTTTGTAATATTAAAATATTTGAAGGAAAATTTAAGACAGTATCTAACAGCAACAAGAGAATATACATACTTCAGAAATCCAATTCAATATAGAAGACTGTGGCATATTAACCATTGATGTTTGGATCTTTTATAATATTATAAATGAATATTTAAAATCCTAACTCTCAAAAGCAATGAACTTTGATGATAGTTTTTATAAAAATATAAACTTATTCAAAGAGTCACCTCAATCATAAATACATTAATCAAATATTGTATATGTTCAATAAGGGAAAGGCAAAAATCTTGACATTACCTTGGACCACTCCCACCACATCACAGTTTGGATCAATGCTACCAATGTGGCTTGGGTTTCCTGTCTGTGAGTCACTAAATATAAGAACTGTCAAAAAATAAAAACAAAAAATGTCTAAAAATCAGGATAATAATTATTAGAACCCCACAAGAAAGATTGTGACCCAACAATTAGTAAAATATCTAGTTATAGTATAGTTCATATTCTACCCCCATCTTTATATATGACGATCACAATGAGTTAACTTACTGTGTTGGTTCATCAGCATACGTGTTGAAATCCGGTTCATGTAAAAACGATCCAAGAAATATTGAAGATTTTGATTGGTGACTGGGTCAACAGTGCAGGCATCTTTATATTCTATGATTCCTTGTGCCATTGTAGGGACTACATTATGGTGTCTGTTTCGAACTTTGATGAGTGCATCTACAAAACTAAGCCGTAACATTTATAATTAGTGAAAGCTCAACTAAGTTTCATTCACTTATATGCCATCAATTACTTCAAAGAAGGTGTAAGGTCTTTTTAGTACCTATCTTAACAAATCAAATGATTAAATATCAAGGTTATTAGGGTTCTTACTATAGATTCTTCCACTATAGTAAAGAAGACGAAAAAGTTCTTTTTTTTTTTTTTTTGCTTCTAGCTTACGTGCAAAAATAATCTAGCTCTATAATGGAAGCATACATGATAGGTGTTCATTAAATGTTAGTAAGTTCTTCTCTTTAAAAATTAATATTGAGATCAATGCTAGAATATCACCCTGATAAAAATTTCAAAATTTTCTTGTCATATTTAGAAAAGATTGATATTTAGATAACTAGAAACTTACTTTGAAAGAAAATGTTTAGTCTCCAAGATCATTGAAATGTATTAATGTCATATAATAGTAAATCTTCTTGCAAGTTTAATCATATGACTAAATTTTATAGTAAAATGAGATTTCCTTAAGTAAAAAAATCAAGATCTCTACCCTTGTTCATACTGAGCATCATTTTCAATGCCTTATACCTCCACACTTCTGAAAAACCAGTGAGCCATAACTTGTTATCTTGAAGAGTGTTGTTAATTTATTTTTCAGGGCTTAAACTTCCTATAGTTCTAAAATCTTAGGAGTATGTTTAGAAATCACTGAAGTTTGAAATATTCCAATGCATAAAGCTCGCTTACTCTGATAATGCTTTCTGGTCCTCTGGGCTTTTCTCATGGAATTCCACCAAGTCCATCAGACTCTGGATATACCTGTAAAGTGACAAATGTGCTTTAAGTTTTAAAATTGAATAGATGGAAAAACCAGCAAACCAAACCCACTGCTGTAGAGTCGGTCCCAACTCATAGCAATCCCTCTTTGGGTTTCCAAGGTGGTATCTCTATGGAAGTAGATTGCCCAACCTTCCTTCTGAGGAGTGGCTGGTGGGTTTGAACCTCCAGCTGAAAATAAAATGTTCTTTTCCAATACTCTGAAAAGAGAAAGTAAGCAGTATGTTTAAAATTAAGATTCTCCTCTAACACATTTGGAGAGCAGTAAGTTTAAAAAAAAAGAAAAAAGAAAAAGAAAAGAAAGGTACAACTTTTAATCCTCAATTTTCTAACTTTAAATTTATGTTTCTCAACTTTGTAACTTAAAATTTATGTTCTTTAGTGCTTCCAGGTCAGTATGCAGTTTTTTGACTTTTTTGTTTGGAAAATTTTACATTTCTTATACCAAAAACACTCAGAAATAACTTTTTCTTAGTTGTTCCTACTACACTCATTTGTAGAACAGCAGAAGTCTTGAAAGTAGCAATAAAAATTGTGGATGAGATGTGTTTTTGATCATAATCATTTTAAGGGTACATAATACACATATTTCTTGAAGTAATGGACAAAAAGCTATGCAGTCAGTCGGTAGATCAGGGTGAAGCTCTTGTGTGAGATGCTATAGTGTATATCCTGTCTTTGTTCTCTGAAAATCTCCTTTGGGTTTAGCTACCCTCTCTCAATCTCAGTATTCTTACTCGTAAAACGAATATGATAATAACTGACACCGAGTAAGTCCCAGATCTGTGCCAAGTAGTGCTCTAAGTGCTCTTTTTATGAATTACCTCCTTGGACTACACTCAAACATCTCTTTGAGGCAGATACTTTAGTGTCCTCTATAATATATGGGGGAATTGAGGCACAAACCATTTAAGATAGTTGCCAAGGGTCCCACATCTAAGAAGTGGTCAGGTCAGGATTTGAATCCTGAGCTCACTCTGTGAACTGCTTTATAAGTAACAAAGATTAGCCTTCTCTAAATAGTAGCCATTCACATTAGCTGTTAGGCATAAGATTCCTTTTGCAATATCAAACTCTGTCTTTCATTATTTATAATATGAAATTAAAACAGAATATGGTGTATTTCTATATTTTTTCTGGAAGTAAGGATAATGTAAAAGTATGTAATTTTTTCAGGGTAATATATTTGTTTATAGCTTTGTAACTGTCCTGATGATAACTAACTCTATGTTAATAATAAAAAAAAAAAACTCTTTACATTTCTCTGAAGTATTTTCTGCTCAGATCACCTGTTTTCCAATTAGATGGTAATATATTCATAATGAGGTAACTGTCTTAAAACTAGAGACTGCTTCAGAAGGGTTTACCACTTACCAGCTTTTAACCAATTGCACTGAAGAAGTATTTATTAATCGATCAGGGAGGATATCAATTTCCTTTAGGATATTGGCTAGCCTCACAGGTAATTCTTGCCGCAAAAATGCAAAAGAAGTTCTTTCACATGCATTTTCCGAACCTGCAACAAATATTTATTTATTTATTTTTAAATATGGCTAAGTGATATATTTGAATAACATTAACTATTGAATAACGAACACACACACACATAATAATATTTTGTCCTTAGATGGGTTACTGTTTATAGATAATTGAGAGGCAGGTATCTTCATTGTCTTTTTCTTTCCTTTCTTAAGGGATCAATATAAACAAATTATTGTTTTCTCTGTTTGAAGGAGATTCTTTTCCAAGAAGTCAAAATATCCCACAACTTTTAATAGTCATATAAAAGTGCAATGTGAACGACACAACTTCCACTACGTGACGTGAAATTGGGGTGGGAGGATAAAAAAGTGGGGTGGGAGTTGTGATGCTTGCAGACTAATGATAAATAACATCACATTTAAACCCTGGAAACTTTCCCTATTGTCGCAGCAAGTGTGTCCAGCAGTAATGTAAATATATGGAAAATGATGGCAGAAAAAGATAAGAAATCTGTACATGTATATATACAGATATAGCTATAATCTCCAAAAAGTACTATGCTGTTGAGAAGAGGATAAAGAAAGTTTCCAGTTTATTGTTAAATGGTTACCAAGAGCAAAAACTATTTTGACTGGAAGCTCTGGACAGAAAAAAAGAAAGATAAGGTCAAACCAGCAGGCATCAGTGGGGCTGCAGGTGACTTTGCCTGGGGGCACTGTCAAAAAGCACCCAAATCTAGGAAAGGGCAAGGTGGCAGGCGTTGCGGCTCTGGGGCTCAATAGCAAAACGGACCTCAATTGCCTTAGCAAAGACACCTCCTACCACCCAACAAACACACACGCACACGCACACGCACGCGCCCTAGGTCCAGCGACTGAAAGTTTAGGCAGTTCTCCAGTGCCAGCGCTCCCGCCCGGACCCTGAGCCCCACTCACCAAAGTCTAGCAGCTGCTTCATAGACAGTGGGGACGGGCTGTAGCGCGAGAAATGCTCGACCTCGCGTGGGACCAGGCCAGCGCCGCTCAGCGAGCCGGCGCTGCGCATCATGAATCGGGCCGCCTTCATCTTGACTCACGGAGCCAGGCAGAGGCTGGGGCTAGGTTCAGAGGTGAAGCCTGCCCCGAGCAAAACCCGTGTTGGGGTAGGGCAGGTGGGCTGGAGAGCTTACTACTACGACCTTGGCTTAGTTCTATAGTGTCGCGGGTTGGAAGAGCCGAGCAGTCAGTCGTTCTCGAGCTGTAGCAGTTCGAGAGTCAAGTTCGCATCTTGAAACTCCAGCCTTTTGCAGCTGTTTTATGTCTCCCAGCACTTTTCCTCCACCCCTTACTGGGCGGAGTCACTGGGACTTGGAAATGCGTTCTAAATTTGGGACTGCGCCAATTAGTTCAGAAAAGAACTTTGGGCCCTGCCCCAGCCGGGATACTTGAGAAGTTATTTTGACCCTTGCCTGGGGCTATGAGGGGCCCGGGTGGGACGAGGCCATGCTGGGGCACGTTGAGTGGGCTCCAGATCAACAGCTTGGGACAGGGTCCCAGGTCCCGCCCAGACTCGTCCTTGTTTACGAGTCCGAGGCTCTCAAAGTCACGAATTCCTGAGGATAAACTATTTCCAAGAATCTGGGCTCCGGGTACTCATTTGTCCGTGCGCGGAGCGGGCCTTTTACAGTAACCAATTGGCTGCATGCAAAAGTATGCATTTCTTTGCCATTGGGCGAGGAAGCGAGTAGCGTTCTCCGGGCGTCTCTCCAGGAACGAACAGCACACGGCAGGAACTGGAAGTTACATTTGCTGAGATTTGAAGAGCTGCCCAAATGTATGTACCTTTCCCTGTGACGATAAACAAAACAAAACACAAACACAAAACATCGCTTTGTTTGTCTTCGGTAATATATTCTCCTCATTATGTTTAACTCTGGTAAATAAAAACAAACAAAAACCAAAGGGAATCAATTTGTCAGTTTGATGCAACTTTTTATCCTGAGAATTTGCTCATCCTGTTTCCCAGTATGAAATGCCTTTAGTCCAAATATTTACCTAGGACATTCCATTCCACCTTAAATATCTAGCACACAGATCTGCTACAAGAAGTCTTCCCAGATCACCTCTGTCCTTTCCTTCCAAACATGGTCTTTGTCACTCATGAAATTCCATTGTAGCATTTATGTTCTGCATTTTCCCTCTCAGCACCCCTTCCTACCCCAAGGAGATCAGGGTAGGGACCATGTCTGAGCCTTCTTTGTGATTCCTATCCTGCTTGTACAGTTAGTTGCTACTCATTATTTGTTTTGTTTTGTTTTGTTTTGTTTTTTTTAAAAAAAAGCACATTTGCTTGGAGTGGATTCCAACTCATGCCCAACACCTGAGTTTCAGAGTAGGACTCTCTAGGGTTCCCAATGGCTGTCATCTTTCAGGAGCTCTCCAGGCCTTTCTTCCCAGGTGCCTCTGGGTAGATTCTTACCTCCAACCTTTCAGTTAATAACTGAGCACTTAACCATTTTCACCACAGCCACTCATAAAAGTCCCCTACTAAATTGCTCTCCTTTCCCAATATGCATACATACACACAACACATTCCAAAGACACTAAAGAATAAAGCCACAATATTTGGGGCACTGGGAGTAAGACCACCCACTGCCACTGAATCGATTCTGACTCATAGTGACACCCTCCCCCCCCCATTGAGTTGCTAAGGCTGTTGCCTCAACTTCCTCCCACAGGACAGCTGGCAAATTTGAACCACTTACTTTCTGGTTAGCATACAAATTCTTACCCACTACACCACAGAGCTCCTTCTGGGAGAAAGACAGTTGATTACAACTTCAATGGAATGGGAACAATCCCTTTTGTCCTCCTGCCTCTGCATTTTAGCAGAACTAGGAACTCTGAGGGGAGCTCTGGTAGCATAGTACCTAAGGCACTTGACTGCTAACCAGAAGGCTGGAGGTTCAAACCCACCGGCCACTCCTCGGAAGGAAGATGGGGCAATCCTACTTCCGTAGTGATACTGCCTCGGAAACCCAAGGAGCGGTCGCTATGAGTCAGGTACGACTCGATGGCATATGACAACAACAGCAGGAACTCTGAGAGGTGTAAGTAATCCTAGGCACTATTGTCCCTCTTAGGTGATATCACTCAGTCACAGGACTAGTCATAAGGAGCTCTGGTAGCATGGTAGGTAAGGCATTAGGCTACTGACAAGAAGGTTGGTGGTTCAAACCTTTTAGCTGCTCTTTAGGAGGAAGATAAATCAATCTACTTCTGTAAAGCTTTACAGGTTTGGAAACCCAATGAGGGGTCGCTATGAGTCAGAAATACCCTGATGGCAGTCTGTTTGTCTGTCTGTCATTCTTTCTCTCTCTGTCTCTCTCTCTCTCTCTCTCTTTCTTTCTTTCTCTTCAGCATAGACTTTCCTTGACAACTAGGCTCCAGTTGTTCTATGACCTATTTGACTTCTCCACTTGTATGTCTAATAAGCACACAGTTTTGTACCTCTCGAATTCACCACCATTACTGGGGAGCTGATCCAGTACTCGATGAACCTTTATCACAAGTGTGGCCTGCTTGTATGGGGTTCTACAGTAGTGTTCCAACTATTTTTGGCTTTGTTAAGTTGCCCATACTGTTTTCTTCCCTGTCTGGGTGGTGCAAACAGATAAGCACTCAACTACTAACTGAAAAGTTGGAGATGGCAATTCATCCAAAGAGGCCTCAGAAGAAAGCCTTGGTAATCTAATTTGGAACGATCACAGCCACTGAGAACTCTATGGAGCACAGTTCTGCTCTGATGCATAAGGTCACCATGAGTTGGAATCAGTTCAACAGCAAGTGTTTGTTGTTATTTTTTGTTTATTTGTTTGCTTTTTTTTTTTCGGTGTTTATAGGTTGCTTATTGATCATCCAGGATTTGTGGCTTCCCTTTGTGTCCAAATATTTGCTCACATCTGTGAGAAACAGCCCAGGAAGACATTCAGATTTCATATCCTTCAACACAGAGAGTGGGGCTTGGGTTCTTAGAAACTTTAAGGAATGATACAGGGGTGGAAGAAAAGATTCTAGTAACTGTCCTTAGGTGAAGCAGAACAAAATCAACTCAAGAATCTATTCGAGCTAAAACAGTTGTGGAAATACAGGGCCGGTTACAAAGTGCATGGAGTCAGTTACCCTCAGCAGTCATATTTGCTTTTCCTACCATGAATTTGGGGAGCTCTGGGAGCATAGTGCCTAAGGCACTTGACTGCTAACGAGAAGGCTGGCAGTTCAAACCCATCAGCCACTCCTCGGAAGGAAGATGGGGCAATCTACTTCTGCAGTGATACTGCCTCGGAAACCCAAGGAGGGGTCGCTATGAGTCAGGTCCGACTTGATGGCACATAACAACAACTACAACCATGAATTTGGAATCTGAAATAGGCAAAAGTATGTATTTCAAAGAATTATCCCCTTTAATCTGCAGAGGGAAGACAATGACAATTATGCATTGCTGTTGTGTTGTTGTTGTTATTTGCCATTGAGTTGGCCCCGACTCATAGCGACCCCTCCTTGGGTTTCCGAGGCAGTATCACTACGGAAGTAGGATTGCCCAACCTTCCTTCCAGGTAGATCTAATATAGGGAGGCCCCATTCCCATAGTCCACTGAGTACTGAGCCTGGATTACCCAGCACTACTACCCTATTTTTAGATGATTACAGATTATGTGGAGTCATATGATATTCACAGAGATGGCTAAGGGCTAAGTGTGAACTGAGGTCACCAAATTTTTGCCTCTATGTCATCCTAGCCAGTAATATTTACCAGGCTACTCTCATAGTGCATTGCGTTCTTTGATGTCATTGTTGTGTGTTGGGAACTATTTTGTTATAATTGGCATCATTTATGGTAACTGGGCTGGAATGGTCAGGTCAAGTTGTTTACCTAGTTGGCCAAGATTCTCTATATTACCATGATTAGAACGTGTCCTGGGAAGAGAACGGCACTCCATTCTCAGACTAACACATGTCTTGGAGGTAATCCAGTTGGAACAGAGGTGAAACAAGAAAAACTATTTGGGGACAATGGATATGGACATATCTGAGCATTCGTTTGAGTCTAGGTAAACCATGAGAGGGCTATGAAATTATCTGATGACAATGTAGAGACACTCAAAACTTCTACCTTGTAGGATGTTTGGAACACAACGTCATTATTTGAAGCATCTGATATCTGAACTATTTCAGGGGCCCTCTTACCTTCCGTTAGATGACTTAATAACATAATCTAATAACATAAGTTCACTGGTAGAGCTTTTAAGAATGCAAACCACAACATTTGCCAGAGAGTGGAGGATGGGCAATTTGACAAAAAACTTTCAGGACCCTAAAGAAAATGTATACTCTATGATCCAATTTTTCCATGTCTGGGAATATGTTACAAGGAACTAGTTAAAAATACACACAATAGGAATTTCTAAAGCCATGATGGAAAGACTAACTGATTTGACTTAAATTTAAAGTTAAAAACAAGCATCAGTCTTTCTTTCTTCCCTCCCTTATTCCACTACTTACTATAAAACAAAAGATGTGACAGGGCTAGTGTGTTTTCAATTGTACAAGAAATTATTTACAAAATATGTAACAAATGAGTTTTGTACAAATGGCTGTTTCATTAGTGAACAAAATAGTCAAGATCTGTTCACTCATGGAGGTTATAAACTTGTTTTACAGCAATAATTTCAAAATAAATAGACAATAAACATACACTTCAAGTTAGGTTAAGGGCTACAAAGAAAATGAATATGATGAATACAATGAGCTGGAATAGACTTAGATTTGGTGGGCAAGGAAGATCTTTCTGAGAAAATGGCAAAAGAGATGGAATGAAACAATCCAAATATCCATCAGCAGATGAATGGATAAACCAAATGTGATATGTCTATCCCAAACCAAAAAACCAAATCCACTGCCTATGAGTCAATTCTGACTCATAGGAACCCTATAGGACAGAGTAGAATTGCATAGGGTTTCCAAGGCTGTAAATCTTTACAGAAGCAAAGTGACTCATCTTTTTCCTTTGGAGTGGCTGGTGGGTTCAAGCTTTAGGTTAGCAGCCAAATGACTTAATCACTGTGTCTTCAGAGCTCCTATAAATGCACACAGAGATTTGTTTCAAGGCAGTGGTTCACAAAGTTGTGGAGGCTGGCAAGCCCCAAATCCATGGGTCAGCCATCAGCCCCTGCAACTCACATGGTTGCAGGGGCTGATAACCCTAAATCAGCAGGTCAGACAGAAAGCTGCTAGTTCATGGGAATTGGCAAATCTCAAAAGCTGCCATCACATGGTAGGATGTTGGCTCACGTCCCAAGAACTGGAGGTTAGAGAATGATAAGTTGAATGCAGAATTGAGAGAGGGTGAGCATTGTCAGTACATCCATATACATTGGAAATTTCCCTTTCAACTGATTGGCTGCTCACATCACATCACATCACAAAATGAAGGATGATTACATAATGCCTGCCTAACCTCTGGCGGTTCAAACCCACCAGCCACTCCTTGGAAGGAAGGTTGGGCAATCTACTTCCATAGTGATACTGCCTCGGAAACCTAAGGAGGGGTCGCTATGAGGTGGGTTCAAATTGACTGCAGTGAGTTTGATTTGGCTTGGTTAACCTCTGAGAATCATGGCCCAGCCAAGTTGACACATAATCTTAGCCATCACAGTCCATGCCTTGTCAACTTGGTACACATTTCCTTAAACCATACATAATCTCTAAATAAAGACACTTGTAAGGTAATACGTGTGCCTAAACATGATTCAACTAACAAGCACACAATTGAAAACACACTAGCCCTTTTTATGTCTTATGTTTTATAATAAGTAGTGGAATCTGTATACAATCAAACTTCTGGCCATTTCTCCTTCCAACCAAAGTGAACAACTGGGTACACTCTTGAAATCCTGCCCATTAGGAGGATTTCCCTTTACCACTGTCCTTCAGAAAGGGGATGAGAGTCTTCCACTGTCCACTTTTGACCAGTGCATGCATGTCATGCAGAACCATCTGTAAGCCAGGCACGAATTTTCTCTTCCTCAGTCAACTGATCATAAGGAACTCACCATGAGATCATAGGTGCAGACTGGGAGAGGGAAGGGAGATAATGTGACACGACTGGAACTCATAGGCATTTGGGCCACTTCCCCGTATAAATATTTGTGTCCTTGGGTCCTGCTTAAGCACAATTTTGTGTGCACCACTTCCATTTAATGATGGAGAGCTGCTGTACATGTCCAACTTTATGACTCTGTGGGTCAGATAACACCCAGTTCACGATGGGAAGCTCAGGCCATATAGTGACTTGGTGGTCCATGATTAAATGTTTAATCTCTACTAAGATCTACTAAGCTTGACAATGAATAAAGAAGACCAAAGAAGAGTTGATTCTTTTGAGTTGTGGTATTGGCGAAGAATACTGAAAGTGCCATGGACTGCCAGAAGAATAAATAAATCTGTCCTGGAGGAAGGGCAGCTGGAATGCTCCTTGGAAGTTAAAATAGCCAGACTTCATCTCACCTACTTTGGTCATATTGTCAGAAGGGACCATTCCCTGGAGAAGGATATCATGCTTGGTAAAGTGGAGAGTCAGTGAAAAAGGGCAAGGCCCTCAATGAGATGGATTGACACAGTGACTGCAACAATGCTCAGGCATAGCATGGATTGTAAGGTTGATGTAGGACTAGGGATGTTTCATTTTGTTATATATCAGGTTGCTATAAGTCACAGCCAACATGATGGCACTAACAACAAGGCCCAGTAATAAGCCAAAAGGTATTTCTTGTAGGAGAGTAGTGATCTGCAGAGGATGGCAAAGCTTTGCTCCAAAGTCCTAGGAGTCTGTGCTATGATTCACCAACAAAGACCTGCCAAAGACCCCAAACAGCATCTCTATCTGCCATTACCACTGCAACTTAAAGCACCATTAGATCTGATGGGTCATATGGCCAACTGGCAGAGCGGCTTGCACAGCTAAACCTGTTACAGAGCCTTCTCTTTTTCTGGACACCATTCAAAACTAGCAGCTTTTTGAGACAAATAGACCAGAGTAGCACACCCAAATGAATAATATGTTGCCTCCAAAATCCACAGAGACTTATCAGATGTTGTACCTCCCTTTTATTTGTAGGAATGGACAGATGTAACAATTTATCCTTCACCTTAGAAGGAATATCTCAATATCTCAACATGCCCCATACCACTGGACCCCTAAAAATTCACTGAGGTGGAAGACACCTGAATTTTTGTTGGGTTAATTTCCGGCTGTCTAACACACATATGTCTTACCAATAAGTCTAGGGTCATTGTTATTTCTTCCTTACTAGATGTAATCAGCTGTTCTGGTTACCTAGTGCCACTCTGACAAGAATATACCACAAATGGGATGGCTTGAACAAACAGGAGTTTATTCTCATAATTTGGAGGCTTTAAGTCCAAGTTAAAAGTGCCAGGCTCTAGGGGCTGTGTGAAATCCCCTTGACCTTGGGCTTTCAGCTCTGCCTCTTGCTCCCAGCCCACTGAAGCTAGAGGCATCTCTTCACTCAGATAGCTACTGGCTGCTGGGGCTAACAAGCCCAAGGTCAACAAATAAAATGGCACAGTGCCAATGTTACCAAACCACACAGCAGGCCATTAATCCAAGTCCATTGTAAGTCCCAAGGTCAGCAGATCATGGAGGGCTGCTAAACAATGGCATGGCTACATGTAGGCTCCAAGTGTGCCATAAGCTAGAGACCATTCCCAAAGCTGTTTCTTATATATGGAAAGCAGACCACATACCCAAAGGCAGCTACTCAGCTGCTCACAGTATATTCGACCACGGAGTTGATTAGCGGTATCATCATGGGGAATACTGCATTCAGCTGCCCAGCCACTCAACCAGGCCTAACCAAGTTGACACACAATTAACTACCACATCAGCATAGTGTTATCAATGTAATGAACCAATGTTTACATCTTGTGGAAGGGAAAGTCAATTAAAGTCCTTGCAGACTGCAGTATGACATAGGGCTGGAGAGTTGATATACATTTGATGTAGGACATGCCTAACCACGGTGCCACCTGAGCTCCTTTATCAGATGTATGGTTATCAAATTTTTTCTCCCTTTCTGTTGGTTGTCTCTTCAACTTCTTGATAAGTCCTTTGGTATGCAAACATTTTAAATTTTGATGGAGTCCAATTAATGTATTTTTCTTTTTTTGGTAATGCTTTTGGAATCATATCTTAGAATCCATTGCCTAAAACAAGGTCCTGAAACTTTGAGTTTACTTCTAAGAGACTTTGTGTATCTTTAAATAGTTTCTTCTCCAAATTGTTTTTTGTATCCTCTTATCTGACTTAATTTTTCATTCTCTTTGATCTTCTTCCAAATGTTTCCTCTGTGTCTTCTAGAACTAAGGGTCATCTTCTAACTCTTTGTATCCCTAATTTCTTCCCTGAATATTCACTTCATAGTCTTGACACAACTTGAGGGCACCATGTCTTATGTAATCTCTTAAGTATATGTTTTTTTTTCTTCAATCCTAAGTATTTCATGGCCTGAATATGAGATTGTGTCCTCCTCCCTCATACCTTGTTTGGAGTGACATTTCTTCTCTGTTGTTGTTGTTGTTAGGTGCCATCGAGTTGTCTCCAACAAATAGAACAAAACACTTCCTGGTCCTGTGCCAGCCTCATGATCCCTGCTAAACCTGAGCCCATTGTTGCAGCCACTGTGTAAATCCATCTTGTTGAGGACCCTCCCCTTTTTCATTGACCCTTCACATGACCAAGCATTGTATCCTTCTCCAGGGAATGGTTCCTTCTGACAACATGACCAAAGTAGTTTGGCCATTCTCGCTTCAAAGGAGCATTCTGGCTGCACTTCTTCCAGGACAGATTTGTTAGTTCTTTTAGCAGTCCATGCTACTCTCAGTATTCTTCGCCAACACCACAACTCAAAAGCATCAGCTCTTCTTTGATTTTCCTTATTCATTGCCCAGGAGACATCTTTGCTTTCCAGCACTTGAAAGAGGTCTTTTGCAGTAGATTTTCCCAATGCAATACATCATCTGATGTCTTGACTGCTGCTTCCATGGGTGTTGATTGTAGAACCAAGTAATATGAAGTCTTTGACAACTTCAATCTATTCTCCATTTATCCTGATGCTGTTTATTGGTCCATTTGTGAGGATTTTTGGCAATCTACTTGCATAGAGATACTGCCTCAGAAACCCAAGGAGGGGTCGCTATGAGTTGGATACAACTCGCCAGCAATGAGTTTGGTTTTTTGGTGTTATATTAAGGTTTAATACACACTGCAGACTGTAGTCTTCAATCTTCATCTGTAAATGCTTCCAGTCATCCCCACTTTCAGCAAGCAAAGTTGTGTCATCTGTGTATCACAAATTGTTAAGGAATCTTCCTCCAATCCTGATGCCATGTTCTTCTTCATATAATCCAGCTTCTTGGATTATTTGCTCACCAAATAATTGAATAAGTATGGTGAAAGGATTCAATTTGATGCACTCCCTTCTTGATTTTAAACTATGCAGTATCCCCTTGTTCTGTTCAAATGACAGCCTCCTGCTCTACGTACAGGTTCCTCATGAGTACAGTTAAATGTTCTGGAATTCCCATGCTTCTTAATGTTATCCATAATTTATTATGGTCCACACAATCAAATGCTTTTGCATAGTCAATAAAACACAAGTAAACGTCCTTCTAGTATTCTTTGCTTTCAGCCATGTGGTAGTTCAATTTGTGTGTCAACTTGGCTGGGCCCAGTTGACTGGCTGGGCAGCTGGATATAGTATTCTCCATGATAAGACAGGTGGGATCAACTCCATGGTGGAATCTACTGTGAGCAGCCAAGTGAGTGCTTCCAGCACAGCATCTGTTTGTTGCAACATCTCATTGCATAGTCCGTCAATTCCTGGAGCCTTGTTCTTCAGCAATTCCTTCAGTGCAGCTTTGACTTCTTCTTTCAGTACTATTGGTTCTTGATCTTATGCCACCTCCTGAAATGGATGAACATCAACCAGTTCTTTTTGGTACAGTAAGTCTGTGTATTCCTTCCATCTTCTTTTGATATTTCCAACATCATTCAATTATTTTGCCCACAGAATCTTTCAATACTATAACTCAAGGCTTAAGTTTTTTCCTCAGTTCTTTCAGCTTGAGATGAGCGTGTTCTTCCCTTTTGGTTTTCTAACTCCAAGTCTTTGCATATTTCATTATAACAATTGGCTTTGTCTTCTCAAGCTGCTCTTTATAATATTTTGTTCAGCTCTTTTATCTTGTCATTTCTTGCATTTGCTTTAGCTACTCTCTGTTCAAGGGTAAGTTTCAGAGTCTCTTCTGACATTTATTTTGCTCTTTTTTTCCCTTTTCTGTCTTTTTAATGACCTCTTGCTTTCTTAATGGATGATGTTCTTGATGTCATCCCACAGTTTCTCTGGTTTTCGGTCATTGGCATGCAATGCATCAAATCTGTTCTTTAAACAGTCTCTAAATTCAGGAGGGATATATTCAAGGTCATATTTTGGCTCTCGTGGACATCTTTTAATTGATTTCAGCTTCAACTTGAACCTGCAGATAAGCAGTTGATGGTCTGTTCCACAATCAGCTCCTGGCCTTGCTTTGGCTGAAAACATTGAGCTTTTCCATCACCTCTTGCCACAGACGTAGTCAGTCTGATTCCTGTATATTCCGTCGGGTGAAGTCCACATGTATAGTGGTCATTTGTGTTGTTCAAAAAAGGTACTTGCAATGAATAAGTTGCTGGTCTTGCAAAATTCTATCATGCATTCTCTAGGGTTATTTCTATCACCAAGGCCTTATTCTCCAACTACCGGTGATTCTTCTTTGTTTCCAACTTTTGCATTCCAATCATGAGTGATTAGCAACACATCCTGATTTCTGTTTGGTCAATTTCAGACTGCAGAGGTTGGTAAAAATCTTCAATTTCCTCATTTTTGGCTTTGGTGATTGGTGCATAGATTAGAATAATTGTAGTATTCACTGGTTTTCCTTGTAGGCATATGGTATGCTATCATTGACAGCATTGTACTTCAGGATAGATCATGAAATATTCTTTGTAACAATGAATGCCATGCCATTCTGCTTCAATTTGCCATTCCAGGCATAGTAGATCATGTTGTTGTTGTTGTTGTTGTGTGCATTCGAGTCTGACTTGACTCATAGCGATCCCTCCCTGGGTTTCCAAGCTGTATCACTACGGAAGTAGATTGCCCCATCTTCCTTCCGAGGAGTGGCTGGTGGGTATAGTTGTCTAATTAAAAATGGCCCAAACCAGTCCATTTCAGCTCATTAATGCCTAGGATATCAATCTTTATGTATCCTATTTCATTTTTGACAACTTCCAACTTTCCCTAGATTCATACTTTGTACATTCCATGTTCCAGTCATCAATGGATGTTTGCAACTGTTTCTTCTCATTTTGAGTCATGCCACATTAGCAATTGGAGGTCCTGAAAGCTTTACTTCATCTATATCATTATAGTCAGCTCTACTCTGAGAAGGCAATGCTTCCTCAGTCATATTTTGAGTGCCTTCCAACCTGAGGGGAGCTCTGGTGGTTTAGTGCCTAAGGCATTTGACTGCTAGCCAGAAGGCTGGAGGTTGAAACCCACTAGCCATTCCTTGGAAGGAAGGTTGGGCAGTAGTGATAGCACCTCAGAAACCCAAGGAGGGTTCACTATGAGTCGGATCTGACTTGACGGCAATGTGTTGTGTTATTGCGTTGTTCCAACCTGAGGGGCATTATACCATTTTCCAGTACTATATCACACATTAACAACCTGAGATATGCAGACGATACAACTTTGCTTGCTGAAAGTGAGGATGACTTAAGGCACCTACTGATGAAGGTTGAAGAATACAGTCTGCAGTATGGATTACATCTCAACATAAAGAAAACAAAAATCCTCACAACTGGACCAATGAGCAGCATCACAATCAATGGAGAGAAGATTGAGGTTGTCAAGGAATTCACATTGCTTGGTTCTACAATCGATGCCAACGGAAGCAGCAGTCAGGACATTAGACGTCGTGTAGCATTGGGAAAGTCAACTGCGAAGGAACTGTTTCAAGTGCTGAGGAGCAAGGATATCTCCTTGAGGACTAAGGTGCGCCTGACACAAGCCATGATATTTCCAATCACCTTGTATGCATGTGAGAGCTGGACAATGAATAGGGAAGACCGAAGAAGAGTTGATGCTTTTGAGTTGTGGTGCTGGTGGAGAATGCTGAAAGTACCATGGACTGCTAAAAGAACTAACAGATCTGTCCTGGAGGAAGTGCAGCCAGAATGCTCCTTGGAAGCAAGAATGGCCAGACTTCGTCTCACCTATTTTGGTCATGTTGTAAGAAGGGACCATTCCCTGGAGAAGGATGTCATGCTTGATAGGGTGGAGGGTCGACGAAAGAGGGGGAGGCCTTCAACGAGATGGATTGATACAGTGGCTGCGATGATGGGCTCGAGTATAGCAGGGATTGTGGGGCTGGTGCGGGATCGGGCAGTGTTTCGTTCTGCTGTGCATGGGGTCGCTATGAGTCGGAAACGACTCGACGGCACTTAACAACAACAACAACAACAACATATCACACGATGTTTCAGAGCTATTCCTAAAGTTTTCAGTAATATATCAGACAGTGTTTCACTGCTATTCATAAAGATTTCCCTGGCCAATTCCTTGAGAAGTGGATGGCCTCTTTCTTTTTCTGAGTCTGTCTTAATCTGGAAGCTCTGCTGAAACCTGTCCACCATGGGTAACCATGCTGACATTTGCAACACCAGTGGCATAGTCTCCACCCTCAAAGCAACACACAAGCCACCATAGGATGACAAATTGATGGACAAGTTCATCTCCCTTAGTTGTTCCAAACCTCTCCACTCACTTCCTGGCCTCTCTTAAAGCTGCTTCCAAACATTCCTGTGCCTAGCTCTCTTTTCTCACCTTTCTCCTCTATTCTCCTGTAAATTAAAAAATTCTTTGAAGAACAGGGCATCAGACAATGTCACCCACTACCTTTTGGTTTCTGTAATTTATGTTTACTATATTCCTTTCCAATATGACTCTGTCATCATTCTTATTGATGTCAACAACCCTGTGGATGACACATTTAGCACTTACACCTCTCATTCATTAATTTCTTCACCTTACCAGTATCTAGGAGCTCAGGTGGTGTAGTGCCTAATACATTTGACTGCTAACCAGAAGTCTGGTGGTTTCAACCCACCAGCCACTCGTTGGAAGGAAGGTTGGGCAATCTACTTCTATAGTGATATCACCTCGGAAACTTGAGGAGGGGTCACTATGCATCAGATCTGACTCAGCAGTGCATTACCAATATCTTTCTATAACTCATCTCAGTTACCTATTACCATGATGTCCCATTCATGCTCTTCATGATTAATATTCCAAACCAAACCAAACCAAACTCACTGCCATCAAGTCAGATCCGACTCATAGCATCCCCTCCTTGAGTTTCAAGGTGGTATTACTACAGAAGTAGATTGCCCAATCTTCCTTCCGAGGAGTAGCTGGTAGGTTTGAACCGCCAGACTTCTGGTTAGCAGTCAAATGCCTTAGGCACTATGCCACTAGAGATACCAATACAAGCATCTCACTTCCTGAATGCCACCCCACATTTTTCTAGAATATTTATTCAATTATCCCCTCAATGCTTCCAGTTCACTGAGATTCCCTTTTCACTTTTCTTTACTCCTTTTGTGTCCTTTCTTCTCCTCTTATCTGGCTGAACTCCATGGTCCAACATTATAATTACTCCCTTGGGAAAGTCATTGGATCTTCCTCACTTGGCAAACAAACCCTAATTAAATCACTCTAAAGAGAGGGTACAAATCTCAATGTGCAAATGTCAAGTGTTCAAGTGTTGACATTTCCTTTTTCTTTTCTATAAGTTAGCTTTATATCTATTTTAAGCCCCTTGGTCAATGCAAGATTTTACATTCTTTTCCCCCAGGGCTACATTTCTGTTTCCAGGACCTTATCCATTGTATTAGAGTAGGTGGACATGTAGTGCTTGCTATTGTCTAGTGATGGCCTTAGATTGATGGTTCCTGCAATCTGCTGTTCTATCATCCCTCATTCTCAGCCAACAGGCACATTTGGGTCTGACTCTCTCTCTTTGACTGTGGCCTCCATTTATTCTTTGGAACATGGGAAACATTTCATTCTGCTGCTCCTGAAACATTTTGGACAATAGTTTCACAACCCATTTACCTCGGTGCCCCTGTGTTGTATATGTGCCACATTGGGCTGTGGGAAATTCTATAAGGCTCTCAGGCCTGTCTGCCTGAATCCCCACGGAGCTACTTCTGTTCCTGCTATCTTCCTAAGATCTTGGTGCACAAAAAGATACTTTTTATGTTTCAAAGGCGTAGGCCTTGACAGGATTTGGAGCAAAGTGAATACAGGTAGCCTCAACTTACTGCATATTCCAGTTACAACAAACTTCACTTCAACAGTCTGTGTGTGTGTGTGTGTGTGTGTGTATGTGTGTATCTTATCATTAGTTATATGTACTACATACAATGTTAAGGTATATCTGTAAGTTAATATGTGATGTTTCCAACTCCCATAGACAAATAAAGATAAGATTTATAAAGATATTAATAATAAAAGGCAATAATAATGAGAATTAAAAGGAAAAAATATAGGTATTTGATTTGTATCAGAATTGCCTTTCAGTAGAGTCAGTGGAACAGAACCCCATCCTAAGTCAGAGACAACTTGAATATAATAAATTACCTCAGGGTTCCTGCTATCATCCTTCAAACTAGAAAAGATTACCTGGTTATAAGAGTGTAGAGGAGAATAAAATTTGGAAGAGACTTGACAATAGTTTAGATGAGCCCCACAAGGGGTTAGTGGATGAATCATAGAAGCCATATATTGGTTTTCTGAATCTGAGAACAAGGAAATACTATGTCTTAATTCCTCAGTAAAGTAGATACCCCAGACTTGGGTACATATTTTTGGCTTCTTTGTGAGGTATGCTCTAGATGTTCAAATGGAGGCCAGGCTCATGGGTAAGCAATAGGAAATGCTGGTGGAAAATACATATAGTTAGTATTTTGAATATTGTATACACAAATGTTATATTTTTAAATATTATATACATTTACTGATGAAGATTAAAAATTACAGTCCACAGTAAGGATTACACCTCAATATAAAGAAAACAAAAATCCTCACAACTGGGCCAATAAACAGCTTCATGATAAATGGAGAAATGATTGAAGTTGTCAAATACTTCATATTACTTGACTCTACAATCAACACCAATGGAAGCAGCAGTCAAGACATCAGACTATGTCATTGGGCAAATCTGCTGCAAAAGACCCCTTTCAAGACATGAACAGCAAGGATGTCTCCCTGAAGACTAAGATGCACCTAATCCAAGACATGGTATTTTCAATTGCCTCTTATGCATGTGAGGGCTGGACAATGAATAAGGAAGACCGAAGAACAGTTGATGCTTTTGAGTTGTGGTGTTGGAGAGGAATGCTAAGAGTACCATAGTCTTCTAAAAGGACTAACAAATCTGTCCTGGAAGAAGTGCATCCAGAATGCTCCTTGGAAGAAAGAATGGCCAGACTTTGTCTCACCTATTTGGTCATGTTGCGAGAAGGAACCATTCCCTGGTGAAAGATATCATACTTGGTAAAGTGGAGGGTCAATGAAGAAGGGGAAGGCCCTCAATGGGATGGATAGACACAGTGACTACAACAATGGGCTCAGATATAGCAAGGATTCTGAGGCTGGCACAGGACCAGGCAGTGTTTCGTTCTGCTATGCATAGGGTCACTATGAGTCAGAGACAACTCAACGGCACCTGACAGCAACAGGTATACATAACCCTACAAACACATGCACAAAGAAAATTCATGAGAATGTTCATAGTTGTTACTTTTAGGGGTAGAAGCACTAGTATTTTCATTTTCTTCTTTTGTGCTTTTCCAAATGTTAAGTAATGAGACATGTTATATCTTAATTTTGAGGGAAATAAATGTTCTCTCTCTCTCTTTTTTTTTAGTGTTGTCAAAATATGTGTAATACAACATTTTCCAATTTAAACACTCTTTTAAAGGTTGAAAATAGGTGTAGGAAGGGAATAGCAGAAGAATTTGGCAAATATCAGTTCAAAATAGGCTTTTGACCGAATTGGATGGGAGAATTAGGACACAGAATTGGATCAGCAGCTTTCCTGCCTTCTTTCCAACCCCTTTGAGAATGCCACAAAAGTGTTACAGACTCAAGATCTGACAAACAAGCAATCAATTCTTTCTCTTCCTTATCATTCCTGCCCATTGTCTTTTTTGTACTTATATTGAACCACTGCCAGCTGAAATGTTACTTTCAGTTCTGTGGCTTGTCCCTTAATTCTGATTGCTGATCATGGCCTAAATTCCTGAGTTTATCACAAAACAAGACATACTACCTCCCACCCCTCATCCCCAACCACACACACAGTCCAAATACAGTTTTTTTACTTGGAAATTCCAGGTTTTGCCAAAGTCCAGCTTTCGTTTATGTAGCACTGGCTGGCTGCCATAGACATCCTTTTCTGGTGTTCCAGATAATAAAAGGACACAATCAGACACCAGATCATCTGAGGGACAAATCTTAGAGGTTTCCTTTTCTTGTGACTTATTTGCTTAACTCAGTGGTCAAAACTATGCCAACATAGCCCTGAATAACTCAGTCAGTTAAAATATTACTTAATTCAATCAGTTCATGTGTACTGGGCAGTTAGGACACTCGAGGTATTGTATGTCTTCCTATTTGTCTGTAAAAGTTTAGATATCAAGATGCCAGACTATAACATTCTGTTTGTTTGAAAATACTAGTTTAAGTAAGTATGTGTTGTATAAGAGGTCACTCCCTCCCTCTCCAGCTGTTGGCTGTAGCCTGTAATAACAGATCATAGCATTCTTCCTCATTCGGTCTGGTTTTATTCTAGAGTTCTTGTCAACATAGCACTTCAAAGAGCTTCCATCAGTGAATCAATTCTGCTTCAGGGACGTAATCCTCTTGCTATTGCTTCCCTAGGGGTCCTGGCAGCTTCTAGGTGTCCAGACCTGCAGAAGCACCCTTGTTCTACCCACCCTTTCCATTTGGAAGAACTGTTCCTTGCTGAGAGGAGCTGTCATGACACAGTTAAAGTTTAGGCTGCTAACCAGAAGGTCAGCAGTTTGAACCTACCAGCTGCTCCATGGGAGAAAGATGAGGTCGTCTGCTTCCATAAAGATTTATAGCCTTGGAAATCCTATGGGGCAGTTCTATTCTATCCTATAGGGTCAATATGAATCAGAGTTGACTCCATGGCAGTGAGTTTTGGCCCCTTACTGAACCTGTCAGCAGCAAACCTAAAAAGTATTCATTGTCCAACACTGTCACTGGCAGAGGAAAAACTGAAACAAAGAGATAGTCACTTAGGTCACACATCTATTAGAAAACCCAAGTTTACTGAATCTCAGTTTAAGTAAAAATTAAGATTTTTAAAATTAACCTTTCTGACATGTTAGAACTAAAAACATCTGTTTGTCCTCTTGACCAAACCTGGGTAACTATGTGAAATTGAGTTAAGAAAACAAGCCAAAGAGATGCTGGAAATAGGGCTGCTTTTTCTTCAACAACTTTGGTCTTTCCTGAGGTCTTCTGCTCTCAATGGTATCACACACACGTTCACTTCCCCTTTCAGTCCTTCCGCTTTGTAAATGAACTTGAGCATCTGACAATGCTGAGTTTGGGAAACTATTTATTTGCTTTCTTGACTGATGAAAGGCTGTTGTCTGTGTTTCAACGTCAGTGCTGAAGCAGCAAAGGAAGTACAAATAGAAAAGGTTTAGGGTACCCCCTCTTTGTGCTTTTTTCCCATCCTTTTCACACTAAGCTTCACCCACCTCTTCTTTCAACAAATGGGTTTCTCAAAATGCACTGTGTATTGGACCCAAGGTTTGTTATCTTTCCCTTTACTATGACACTAATTTGTAGTTTTCATTTCTGGCTTTAAAATGCAAGTAAAGTGGCACTCTGCCATATTTTGTTCCTGAATATGGTGTAGGAAGAAAGCACTGCCTCTGGCAGAGGCTAAGTGGGTGAAAGTTCAGTCCCACATCCACAGCCTGGGCTGTGCTGCTTGGAGGTGGAGTCCAAAGGGGGAAGTCGGTTTAGTAGGTGAAGGGTCATCGCTATGGAGCGGTAATAACTTTCCATGAGTCAGCTCTCGTGAGTCTAAGCATCTAGTTTCTGTTCGGGGAAACATGGCTCACTAGGGGAAAGGTCACACAGACTGGAGGCAGCTTTATTGTGACCCACCATGCTCTGACACTGTGTCCAAAGCAAGAGGCTAAGCTGCTCAGACCTCCTGGCCTTTAAGAATTCTGCAGCTCAAGTGGAAAAACAGAGATTGTAAAGTGCTTTAAAGGTCATCTGGACTGAATATGGCAACCTGAAAAACAGCCTATTGACTGGCAACTTTATATTATGTAAAATGACCTAACAAGTAAAGCTTCTTTTAAAAGAAGTACTTATATAAAGGAATATGAAGGTTTTATTATTAGTTGCTCTGGATAGAGCAGTAGTTCCTAATCCTTGCCACACATTACCTGAGGAGCTTTTACATCTTTTTAAAAAAATGACTGAGGCTTAGTTCCTACTCCAGACCAATTGAATCAGAATTTCTAGATAGGTGGCCAAGGTATCTTAATTTTGAAAGAGCTCCTCAGATGGGTGTAGGTGAACCATGCCTTTGGAAACTTTAAAATATGGTCAATTCAAATTATTCCAGATTAGAAGAGAAATTCTCCATGATCTGCAAGCAGTGCTTTTTAAAGTGTATGTTGTGACAAATTAGTATGTCATGAAATCAGTGTAATGAACTCTGAGCAGCATGGAAATGAAATAGAATAGAGAAGAAATGCATGCTTGTGATTAATAGTGAGGTTTTTTGGTCAAACCTTGTTTCAGATAGATTTATCTATCTGGATCATGATGTAAGAAGACCACTTTTCTAGATCCTCAAAACAAAAGCATTACTGCTCTGAGTTCTCACAGAATTGTTCTAATTTAAAGTAGTGGTTAGCTTTTTGGTTCTGCTGACTTCTACAGGATGTTGCAGCTGTGAGCCAGGAAGGCTGCCATGATATTATTTTGAAAAATGCTGGGCAGTGTTTCTACCAGATAGTTCCAGGGCAGCCCAGGATGAGTATTTCATCTTGAAATATTAGGTCTGTAGAGGGAGGTAGGATATAGATGGAGAAAATATTGAAATTGTCAAGGATTTCATTTTACTTGGATCCACAGTCAATACCCATGGAAGCATTAGCCAAGAAATCCAGTGGCTTATAACTCTGGACAAATCTGCTGCAAAAGACCTCTTTTAAGTGTTCAAAAGTAAAAGATGTCACTTTGAGGACTAAGGTGTGCCTGACCCAAGCCATGATATTTTCAATTGCCTGATAACATATGAAAGCTGGACAATGAGTAAGGAAGACTAAATAAGAATTGATGCCTTTAAATTGTGGTGTTGGCAAAGAATATTGAATATATCATGGACTGCCAGAAGAACGAACAAATCTGTCTTGGAATAAGTACAACTGAAATGCTCCTTAGAAGTGAGGATGGTGAGATTCATCTCACGTACTTTGGACATGTTATCAGGAGGGATCAGTCCCTGGAGAAGGACATCATGCCTGGTAAAGCAAAGGGTCAGCTAAAAAAAGAAAAAACATCAACAAAATAAATTGACACAGGGGCTGCAACAATGGGCTCAAACAAAGCAACAATTGTGAGCATGGCACAGGATTGGGCAGGGTTTCATTTTATTGTCACTAAGTCATAACTGACTCCATGACACCTAACAACAAGAGAGGGAGGTCATGATCAATGGCTCTGGTGAATTAATGGTGAAAGTCAAATGAGAAGGAAGTGGACTACTTACAAGCCTGGCTGGAAACTTGCACAATGTGAGCTCCTCTCAAACAAAACTGACCTAGCTAAGAAGGAGCCCTTCTTACCTGTGGTATTATGGAGTGGTAAACAGGCTACGTAGAAAATGTGTAGAATCAGCAAGATGGTAGAATTTGTACTCTGAGAACAGGGGGCCTCCCCACCAAAGCTGATGAGCAACAAAATGGAAGACCATCTAATTGCTATTTGGGAAAGACCCCAGAAACTGTATGAAGAGAACAGTAATAGTCAATGATGAGGGTCTCCAATTTCTGGATGGCCTTTTACTATCTGTCCATTGATGTCCTTTCTTCTTCTTTCTTATATTTCTTTAAATGAGTACTTCTGGTTTATGCTAACTCTTTCTTGGCTGCTAATGACACTGTGGGAGCTCTGGTAGCATAGTGGCTAAGGAACTTGACTGCTAACCAGAAGGCTGGTGGTTCAAAGCCACCAGCCACTCCTCGGAAGGAAGATAGGACAATCTACTTCTGTAGTGATATTGCCTCGGAAACCCAAGGAGGGGTCACTGTGAGTCAGGTCCAACTCAGCAGCACATAACAACAACAACAACGACACTATATTTCAGAATGAGAGGTGCTGCAGAATCTATGCACTGCATTAGCTTGAAAGGAGGCAGGTAGCCACAGAGATATTGGACATATAGAAGTGTCTGAATAACTGAGATTTCCACATTTTATCACAATTTTGACACAACCAGGAAGGCAACCCTTATTTTCTTCTGCATCTACAATGAGAAGTAATAATGTAATGTGCTCTGTCCTCCACAGAAAGGTGTCCACTAGTTTCAATATTCTGATTTGTGAAAGAATTGCTCAAAACTGTGAATAGCAGTGTTTGCTCTCAAGAAAGATTTGCTGTGTTCTGGCAAACAAAGGAATAATTAAACTAATTTCTTCTTAGACCTTGGGGAAGCTGGCAATAAATAATGGATTTGTCCTTCAAAGAATGCTTCAAGCAAACATCTTATCACTCATTGAGCTACAAATTCATTTAAGGTAGTTCCAGATAAGCCATGGTCCATTTTTCTCATTAAAGTTGTGTTTAAACGGTTGCATCCACATGACATAGGAGACACATCAGATAAACACCACTTGCAAGAAGAACTGGTGAAGTATTGATTTTTCATCACTCAAAAAGTTTACTAAACAAATGAAAAATCATCTGCCTTCACAGTAACATTTTCCTGAAGTTTTGCTCTTTGTCAAAAACATTTTTTTTTCTTGAACACCCAAACTTTCATTACCAGAAAAGGTTACCATCAAAATCAAGGACATATTGGTAAAGTAGAGCTTATAGAAGAAAAATAAATTTAAGTTTGAATGAATTTTCATCTTGTCCCCAACCTGACCCCAATTTCCCCCATCACATTACCAAACTTACTTGTTTTCACATTAATTTAACATTATGTTAACAACAATGGGTTGTTGTTGTTGTTGTTATGTGCCATCAAGTCAGACCCAACTCATAGTGATCCCTCCTTGGGTTTCCGAGGTGATATCACTATGGAAGTAGATTGCCCAACCTTCCTTCCAAGGAGTGGCTGGTGGGTTTGAACTGCCAGCCTTCTGGTTAGCAGTCAAGTGCATTAGGCACTATGCTGCCAGAGCTCCCATCAACAATGGGTAGATCTAGGGATTTCAATAAGATATATATGACAGTACACATCCACTAGAATGGCAAAGATTAAAAACTAACTAAATCAAGTATTGGTGAGGATGTGGAGAAACTGGAACTCTCACACACTGCTGGTGTACACACAAAAGCTTGTACAGATGTTCATAACAGCTTTATTTATAATAACAAAAACTAAAAACTACCCTAATATCGATCACAGATGAAAGGATGAATATGTTATAGATGGATAGATAGAGATATCACTATACATATACATATAATTAAGTGGGATTGTTTAGTTGAAGAAGGAAGCAGTGTTTTGTAACAGACAGAAGGGTGAGTTGAAGGCATGGAAACCCTGGGTTCTAGATTTCTTTTGATACTCACTTACTGGGTGCGTTTGAGAAAAATCATTTCATCTCTTTGGCCTGGGGTTCTCTCTTGGTAAAATTAAATTGTGTTAGAGATAGTCTCTAAGGTGCAATCTACTCCTACAATCTCCTTGTATGCCAATTAATGATTTTAAATTTTTCACTTAGTGAATCTGAGTAGTTGTTGTATGTCCCACATTGGGAAAGAATTTTTGATTGGAATTAATTTAGTAATTAAATTTAAAATGTGTCTCTAAGCAGGGACACACTTACAGTGTCCCAGACCAACAGCTATTTTAACTACTGCTTAGGCACTTTGGGTAACACAGGTGCTCCTTATCCAGTATGGGTTGTTCATTTTCTTCCAGTGCAGTAATAACTATTTATTAAGTTCTTTATGTTAAGATAATGACTTTAATTTATCCACATCGGTGGCATAGTGCCTAAGGTATTTGATGGCTAATCAGAAGGCTAGAGGTTCAAACCCACCAGCCATTACTTGGAAAGAAGATTGGGCAATCTACTTCCGTAGAGATACCGCCTCGGAAACCCAAGGAGGGATTGCTGTGAGTCGAAATAGACTTGAAGGCAGTGAGTTTGGTTGGTTTGAGTTCTGTCTCTGGAGAACTCAAAATAAATTCATCCTCCATTAGTTTGTTTATCTGTGGTAAACATTAATGGTTTTGGCTGTCCTTTAGTCAAAGTTTTAGTTCCAACTAGCACGCTAATTTCCTTTTAGGGAATGCTCCCATTGTGTACTGTGTATTCACCTCCCAGGAAAGAAGTTGGGACCTGCTTTTCCTTTCTTTCCCCTGATAGCCAGGCTCAGACATATGATTTTGGTTCAACTAATTGAACATCCTCTAATAGGGCTTTGAATCTTGTGTAAGTGATGTGAAGACATGAGGTAAAATACTGGTCATTAGTGGCAGTGGTAGTGGGATGGAGAACAGCTTGCTCCTGTATGTGACCCCTATTAAGCTTCTTAACTGTTCTCTACCAGAGCTCCTTCCCTCTTTTCTGAAATTGATCATCTTATCTCCTGTGGATTTTGTCCTAGTTATGTACAAATCAAGCCTCCTTAAAATAGGTTGTTGTTGTTATGTGCCGTAGAATTGTCTCTGACTTATAGCGACCCCTCCTTGGGTTTCCGAGGCGGTATCTCTACGGAAGTAGATTGCCCAACCTTCCTTCCGAGGAGTGGCTGGTGGGTTTGAACTGCCAGCCTTCTGGTTAGCAGTCAAGTGCCTTAGGCACTACGCCACCCCAGAATCTTATATTTTTACATATGTCTTTGTCAGCTCTATCTCTCTAGCCAGCTAGTTACATATCTTCCATGTGTCTCTTATATTGCACACACATACACATCTAATATATATCTAAGATATACTGGGTATTCTCTCCCATTGTGTGGTTTGCCTTTTTATTTCTTTAATTGTGTCTTTCAAGCAGCAGAAGCTTTGAAATTTATCATTTTTTTTCTTTAATGTTCTTGCTTTTCTGTAGCCTTTCTCAGGGATCTGTGTTTACCCCATGATCACAAAAAGATAAGATCAATTTTCTCATTATTATTACGTGTATTATGTAGGAGCTCTGGTAGCATAGTGCCTAAGGCACTTGACTGCTAACCAGAAGGCTGGAACTTCAAATCCACCAGCCACTCCTTGGAAGGAAGGTTGAGCAATCTATGTCCGTAGTGATACTGCCTTGGCAACCCAAGGAGGGGTCACTATGAATCGGGTCTGACTCGACGGCACATAACAACAGCAACATTATGTTGTCTCAATTAAAGCATTGTGTTAAGATTTTACCCCATTCCTTTCTAACATTGTTCTTTCCACAGATCTTCATGAGTTGACTGGAAAAGGGAGTAAGTTCCCAGTTGTTGGGAGTCTTATCAGCAACAGAAGCAAGTTTAGGAACAATTTAAAAAGAGCATTGAACACATTTGCAACATGTAAAACATTACTCCAGAAGACTACTCATAGAAGCCTTTTCTTTTTTCCTTTCTTTTTTTTTAAATTTTTGTTGTGCTTTGGTGCAAATTTACAAAGCAAATTTGTTTTACATTCAACAGTTTTTACACATTTGATTTCACACCTTTATTATCATCCCCAACCATAATAAACTCTTATCCTCTCCCTTTGCCTTTCCTAACTATGCATTCCTGTCTCTCCAACTTTCCCTCTATGTGAATGCTGACCCTCTGGTGTCTCATGGCTGATTGCTCTAAGAGGTGCATCTCCCTAGAGTAGGTGAGTGCATCGCCTTGGGGTGGGTGTTCTGGCCAGGACTTTTTTTTGTGGGGGATTTTTTTATGACTTGCTCAATTTCTTCTTTTCTGATGGGTTTGTTCAAGTATTCTGTCCCTGACTGGGATAGTTTAGGTAGGTCTTGTGTCTTTCTACTGTTGTGCTGAGAGCCGATCCATGGGAGTGAGTCCATTCCTGGGCCCAAAGGGTAACCTGGGGCCAGAGTCTTGGGTGTTCCACCAGACTCTATCTGACCAGTAATTCTGGTCATTTTTGTGTTTTTGAATTTTGTTCCACATTTTGCTACCCACTCTATCCAGGATCTCCAGTTTTGATCCCTTTCTAGTGGTTTGTACTGGTAGCTAGGCACCATCTAGTTCTTCTGCCGTCTAGTTCTTCTGGTCTCAGGATCATGAAGGCTGAGGTCCTCATGGTTCATCTTATCCTTGGACTAATTGTTTCCAGATGCCTTTGATTTTCTTCATTCTTCTTTGATTCAGTTGAGTGGAGACCAATGGTTGCATCTTAGATGGCCACTTGAAAGCTTTTAAGACCCCAGTCACTATTCACCAAAGTAGGCTGTAAAACAAGATTTGTATATACTATGTTGTGCCAATTGAGCATGATGTCCCCTGAGTTGGCAGGCCTGGTGCTTCTCTCTCTCAAGGTGATTGTATAGTAGGTTTTGAGATTCAAGAGTGTGAGACCGCCTACTTTGTTTTTCTTCTTCACCAGTGCTTTGCTTATCCAAGGTCTCTTTCCTTTCCTTATGAAGTTAGTGACTGGTTTTTCTGGATTGCATTGAATGTGTAGATTGCTTTGGGTAATATCGACATTTTCACAGTGTTCAGTCTTCCTATGCATGAGAAAGGGATGTTCTTCCATTTATGTAGGTCCTTTGTAGTTTTTTAATCTTCCTTGTGTAGGTCTTTTGTATCTCTGGTAATATTTGTTCCTAAATATTTTATCTGTTTGGTAGCTATTGTAAATGCTATTATTTTCCTTATGTCCTTTTCAGAGGCCTCTTTGTTGATGTACAGAACCTATTTGATTTTTGTATGTTGACCGTGTATCCTGCCACTTTGCTGAACCTTTCTATTAGTTCCAGTAATATTTTTTTTCTGAGTCTCTTGGATTTTCTATGTATAAGATCATGTCATCTGCAAATAGAGATAGCTTTACTTCCTCTTTGCTAGTCTGGATGCCTTTGATTTTTCTTTTTTGCTTATTGCTTTGGCTAGGACTTCCAATACGATGCTAAACAGAAGTGGTGATAGAGGCCATCCTTGTCTGTTTCCTATTCCAAGGGGAATGCTTTGAGTCTTTCTCTGTTACAATAATGTTGGCTATTGGCTTTGTGTATATGACCTTTATTGTGTTGAGGATTTTCCTTTCCAATTTTGCTAACAAAATTGAACAGGAACGTGTGTTGGATTTTATCAAATGCCTTCTATGCATTGAGTGATATGATCATATGGTTCTTTTCTTTTGTTTTGTAGATATGGTGGAATACATTGACTGCTTTTCTGATGTTGAACCATCCTTACATACCAGATATGAATCCCACTTGGTCAAGATGTATTATTTTTTTATATGTTGTTGGATTCTGTTGGCCAGGATTTTGTTGAAGATTTTTGCATCTATATTCATGAGGGATATTTGTCTATAGTTTTCCTTTTTAGTGGTGTCTTTCCCTGGTTTTGGTATCAATGTCATGCTTGCTTCACAAGATGAATTTGGAAGTATTACATCTTTTTCTATGTTTTGGACTAGTTTGAGTACTGTAGGTGTCAACTCTTCCCTGAATGTTTGGTAAAATTCTCCAGTGAAGCTGTCTAGGCCAGGACTTTTTTGTGTGGGGAATTTTTTTATGACTTGCTCAATTTCTTCTTTTCTGATGGGTCTGTTCAAGTATTCTGTCTCTGACTGGGATAATTTAGGTAGGTCTTGTGTCTCTAGAGACTTGTCCATCTCTTCTCTGTTCTTGAATCTGTTGGAATACAGTTCTTCATAACATTCTGTTATTATCTTTTTTATTTCAGTTGGTTCTGTTGTGATGTTGCCCTTTTCATTTATTATTCATGTTATTTGCATCTTCTCTTTCTTTTAGAGAAGGCTTTTCTAACTACACCACTGAAGTAGGCTCCTTACACTAAGGTCAATTGGCACAACATAGTCCACAAAGACAATGTCCTACATTCTACCTTGATGAGTAGTGACTGGGGTCTTAAAAGCTTCTGAGGGGGCATTTAAGCCGCAGCTATTGGCCTTTCCATGTCCTGCAAAGAAAAGTGAAGAAAATCAAAGATGCACAGAAATAATTTGTTCAAATGATTGATGGACCATATGAACCCCTGCCTCCATGATCCTGAGACCAGAAAAACTACATGGTACTGGGCTACCACTGCTGAGTTCCCTGAAAGAGATCGGAATAGGAGGTCCCTGATAGAACAGGATAAAAATGTAGAACAAAATTCAAAGACAGAAAAAATGATCAGGCTTACTGGTCTGATAGAGAGTGGTGGAACCCCTGAGATTATGGCCCTCAGACACCCTTCAGGCCTGGAATTGAACTCACCCTTGTGGTTCAACTTTCAGCCAAATGATAGACAGGTCTATAATGGGAACACAAGGAGTTATGCACTTCTTAGGACAATAAACCATTTCAGATCAAAAGGGAAGCCTTTGCTCTAGGATAAAGCTCAGAATGCTGGAAAGGATAAGAAAGAAGGACAAAGGGGAACAGTAAATACAGGGCGGGAGTT
This sequence comes from Orycteropus afer afer, assembly GCF_000298275.1. NCBI lineage: Eukaryota > Metazoa > Chordata > Mammalia > Tubulidentata > Orycteropodidae > Orycteropus > Orycteropus afer. Next base: position 2,386,268 of record NW_006921650.1, on the reverse strand, counting down.
GGAAGTGTGCTGTTACATGGTGGGGATTGCAATCAATGTCACAAAACAACATGTATATGAGTTGTTGAATGGAAACCAATTTGCCCTATAAACTTTCACTCAAATCACAGTAAAAAGTTTAAAAAAACAAACAAACAAAAAATAATAAAGAAGGTTCCTTAAGTTGCTTTCTATCACCTCCCTGGGCATTTTTTTCAAGGCACAATTATCTTTGATTATCATGTTTATTTGTTTACCTGTTTCACCTCTACCCCCACATTAGACTGAACTTTTTTTGTCTTGTTCACCTATGAAGAATGAATAGGTAAAGGAGTAGAGGCCACTTTGCAATGTGGCTAACTGTCATAAATTTGGGGTTTTCAGCTCCTACCATATCAGTCTCTGGAAGCCTTCCTGTTCTTTCACTTTCATTCATTACCTTTGCAAATTACTATACCAAAACCAAACAAAATACACTGCTATCAAGTAGATTCCAGGGGAAGGGGTAAAATCTTTGCATGGAACTGCAAAGCCCTTTGCTTTAGTAAAAGGAGTTGTGGTGGTGCAGTGTCTAAGGCATTTGACTGCTAACCAGAAGGTTGATGATTCACTCCTTAGAAGGCAGATGGGGCAATCTGCTCAATTTACTTCTATAAAGACTTACCGCCTTGGAAACCCAACAGGAGTCTCTATGATGACAGTGGGTTTGGGATTTTTTTTTTTTTCTCCTTGTTGTTGCTGCTTTAGTAAGGCGATCTCTCTCTTTGCCCACTTCAGTGGGCATTGATACTCTCCAGAGTTTCTATGTTCATTGTTTCATGGGTAAAGGTGGATTCAAGATAGAGGTAAGGAGGGGAGGTATTATTAAAAAGATTGCTTCTTTCTGTAACTTCTTCTCTAGACTTTTAGATGGTTAGTTAACAACAGAATAATGGCTTTCTTAGCTTGTTGCCTGATAGCACAAGCTTAGTTAAAGCAGTTCTGCTAGCATTCTAGAAAAGGGTTTCTTTTACTAGTGTTTATCATTCATTTGCTAAAATTCACAGAGTGAAATTTAGCATGACAATTCTCAGCTCAGTTACAACTTAGAAGAAAACATTTTGCTTTGCTTAAATTGTTTTTGATTGATTTCGATTGACTGGGTAAGAATAAATTAAAGGTGCTTGTAGGTAATAGTTTCTGAATTCAATTAAAAATATCATCAGGCAGCTGCTTTCTTTTTTTCTGAAAGTACAGAAATGATTTGAGCTACTTAATTGATTTTCTTGTGAAGTGTTTTGACTGACAGATTAAGCCTAATTCTTCCTCAACAGTTCTTGACCCGATACGGGAATAGAGAATGGGAATGGGAAGAAAAATGCAATTTTCTCACTGTGATAAGCATGTCAGAATTATAAAATCTTGAGGGTCGCTCAATCTCTCTCTTCATTTATTCATTCACTCAAACATTGATTCATTGATCAAACATTTATCTCTTGATTTGGGCCAGGTTTACTGTACACTCATTTACTGTTCATTGCACTTGGGATTTTTTTGGGTACATTGACTTTAGTTTTCTAATCAGTAGGCTCCAAGTGGGCAGGGCCCATGTCTGTCATATTTATACTACTGTATCTTAAGTATCCAGAACAGTGGATGGGACATAATGGACTTTCAACAGGCATTTGATAGAAGGAAGGAAGGAAAAGGGAAGGAAAGTTAGCAAGGAAGGAGCTAAAAGAGAGTAGATTAAGAGGTTTCCTGTGGTGTTGCAGAGCTATGCCTACACAGGGCAAGAGGATGGAGGAATCAGATGTGCCCAGAGTTCAAGGTTAACCAAAGTGTTCTCTTTGTTCAGTTCAGCTCAAAGAGGGTCAACCATATCAGCAATACATATTTTCTAATTCGAAGTGGAAATTAATTGGGTATCAACTGCCAAAGAGTGTCGGGCTGCCCTATTCATGTGTGAGAGGACACTAGCAGGGTATAGTCTTCTCTAACAGGTATTAAGGGGTCTAGACTCAGAGGCAGGAGCCTGTAGCTCTATGCTAACTCTACCCACAGCTTATTGTGAGACTATGGGCAACTTTTTCAGTCTCTTTGTACCTCAGTTTCCTCACTTTCAAACTGAGAATAGTGACAACAGAATATGTGCTTCATGAAGTTCTATTAGATTAAATGTATACAAATGAGCTTGAAAAAACACTAAAGGCATTTAAAAGTAATAATTTTTATTCCAAGTACTTCAGTTTAAAAAGGCTCTATCTAATTGACAAAAAGAGGCATTGCAAAATAAACTAAATTCCAAGGTGTACATGTTATGTTGTTGTTATGTGCCATTGAGTCAGACCTGACTCATACCAAGCTTTCCTTGGGCTTCTGAGGCAGTATCACTACAGAAGTAGATTGCCAAACCTTCCTTCCCGGGAGTGGCTGGTGGGTTTGAACTGCCAGCCTTCTGGTTAGCAGTCAAGTGCCTGAGGCACTATGCTACCTGTTGTTGTTGTTATGTGCCGTCAAGTCAAACCCGACTCATAGCGACCCCTCCTTGTGTTTCCGAGGCAGTATCACTACGAAAGTAGGATTGCCCAACCTTCCTTCCGAGGAGTGGCTGGTGGGTTTGAACCGCCAGCCGTCTGGTTAGCAGGCAAGTGTCTTAGCCACTATGCTACCAGAGCTCCCAACTAGCTGTAGTTATTCCCAATGATGAGATTGCTCTGAGCTGCTAATTAGTTGTCTTTGGGGCGTGGTCTGCTTCCAGTATATATGAGGAAGCTTCGAGGATGTTCTCTAGCTTCTTGACACATTTGGACCCTACATTTGGCCAAGTCTTGGCCTACCATGTTGCCTCTCCATCTTGGGGTTGTTCCTGGACTTGCCATGTTTCCTGCTGATCTTGGGACTGTGCCATTTTACCTGTTGATCTTGGGCTCATCAGCCTCAGCAGCCAGCAGCTGCCTGAGTTAGGAGTTGCCGCCAGCTCCAGTGGGCCTGGAATAAGAGGCAGAGCTGAAGCCCAAGGTCGAGGGGCCTTTACCGAGCCCCTAGGGCCAGCACTCTGAATTCAGACTTCTAGCCTCCTAAATTGTAAAAGAATTAAATTCCTGTTTGTTATGCCAGCTACTTGTGGTATTTCTGTTATAGCAGCACTAGAGAACCAAGACACTAATGTGCAATGCTGGGAGTCAGGGTATGAGGGAGGAAAGAAGGAGGCATGAGAGGGCTTCTGGGGAGCTGGTAAAGTTCTATTTCTTTACCTTGTTGGTGATTACATGAGTTATTTGTGACAATAAATTGACTTAAACCTTTATGTTTTGTGTCTTTATGAGTATTATACTTCAATGAGGTGTCCCTGGGTGCCACAAATGATTAATCACTGAATTACTAGTCTGAAGGTTGACAGTTCAAACCCACCAAGAGGCATCTTGGAAGACAGTTCTTATTGGTTCAGATGATGCTTATTGGTCCAGTTGTGAGGACTTTTGTTTTCTTTATGTTGAGTTGTAATCCATACTGAAGGCTGTAGTCTTTGATCTCCATCAGTAAGTGCTTCAAGACCACTTTGCTTTCAGCAAGCAAGGTTGTGTCTTCCACATGTTGCAGATTGTTAACGAGTCTCCCTCTGATCCTGATACCACGTTCTTCTTCATAGTCCAGCTTCTTGGATTATTTGCTTTCATAGTCCAGCTTCTTGGATTATTTGCTTAGCACACAGATTGAATAATTATAATGAAATGATACAACCTTGATACATACCTTTCCTGATTTTAGACAACAAAATATCCCCTTGTTCTGTTTGAATGACTGCCTCTTGGTCTATGTACAGGTTCTGCATGACCACAATTAAGTGTTCTGGAGTTTCCATTCTTCACAATGTTATCCATAATCCATATGTTATCCATAGTCTGTTAGGATCCACATGGTCGAATGCCACCACATAGTCAGTAAAACACAGGTAAACATCTTTCAGGATTTCTCTGCTTTCAGCTGAGATCCATCTGACATCAGCAATGATATCCTTCATTCCGCATCCTCTTGTGAATCTGGCTTGAATTTCTGGCAGTTCCCTGCTGATGTACTGCTCCGAACGTTTTTTAATTTTCTTCAGCAAAATTTTACTTGTGTGTGATATCAATGATATTGTTCAATGTTTTCTGCATTCTGTTGGATCACCTTTCTTTGGAATTAACACAGATATGGATCTCTTCTAGTTGGTTGGCCAGGTAGCTCTCTTCCAAATTTCTTGGCAGAAACAAATGAGCACTTCTATTGTTTCATCTGTTTGTTGAAACATCTCAGTGAGTATTCCATCAATTCCTGGAGCTTTGGTTTTCACTCCAAGGTTTGTTCTTCCTTCAATACCATCATATGCTTGATCATATGCTACCTCCTTAAATGATTGAACATTGACCAATTCTTTTTGATACAATGACTCTATCAGTGACATTATATATTCCTTCCATCTTCTCTTGATGCTTCCTGTGCTGTTCAATGTCTTTCCCATAGAATCCTTCAATATTGTAACTCGAGGCTTGAATTTACTTTTTTTTTCTTCAATTCTTTCAGGTTGAGAAATGCCAAGAATGTTCTTCTCTTTTGGTTTTCTAGCTCTAGTTCTTTGAACATTTCATTACAATACTTTATCTTCTGGACCACCCACCCTCCTTTGAAATCTCCTTGGCTTTTTTATTTAATCATTTCTTCTGTTTACTTTAGCTACTCCACATTCAAGAGTAAGTTTCAGAGTTTCTTCTGACATCATTTTGGTCTTTTCTTCCTTTCCTGTCTTTTTAATGACCTTTTGCTTTCTTCATGTATGATGTCCTTTATGTAGTAACATAAAGGACTTTCATCTGGTTTTTGGTTATTAGTGTTTAATGCATCAAGTCTGTTCTTGAGATAGTGTGTAAATTCAAGTGGAATATACTCAAGGTCATGCTTTGGCTCTCATAGATTTGTTTTAGTTTTCTTCAGCTTCATCTTTAACTTGCATATGAGCAATTGATTGTCTATTGCAGAGTCAGCCCCTGACATTGTTTTCACTGATAATATTGAGCTTCTCCATAGAGTCTCTCTCCACAGATATATTTGATTTGATTCCTGTGTATTCCATCTGGTGACATTTGTAAGGGAAAACTAAAACAGATAATCCAGAAATTTCAAAGATTTCTCAGGTCACAGTGATTCAGTAATGTTTTCATTGTACTCCTATTATTGTTACTCCAGTCATTTTTATTCACTGACATGAAGTCAGCCCCTGACTTATGGTGATATAATATGTAATGGAAGGAAACTCTGCCTGGTACTGCTCCATCCCCATGATTGATCTGGGATCAGACTGTTATGTTCCATAGTGTTTTCACTGGATCATTTTTGGAAATAGATCACCAGGCCTTTCTTCCTAGTCCATCTGAGTCTGAAAGCTCGGATGAACCTTGTTCAGCACTGTAACAATGTACAAGCCTCCATTGGCAGAGGGGTGGTGGTGGAGCATGAGGTGCAGACCAGGAATCAAATCTGGGTCTCCTACATGGAAGACAAAAATTTGTCACTGAACCACCACTGCCCTGTAGATAGAGGGTACTTCTTGTTGGTGTTCTTGGGTTGCTGAGGCAGTATCACTACGGAAGTAGATTCCCCATCTTCCTTCTGAGGAGTGGCTGGTGGGTTTGAACCGCCAGCCTTCTGGTTAGCAGTCAAGTGCCTTAGGCATTATGCTACCAGAGCTCCCAGAGTGTATTTCTAGGCTAAACAAAAAAATGCTAACAGTTCTGTTCATTAAATATTTACATGCAAATAACTTAATAGTAGTAGTTTATATGACATCTGAGAGATGTTGCTATATTTCCCTAGCAAATTTAAAATTTGCTGCAGTACTCCTGCAAATTAGTTGCAGTATTTCAAAGGTGTCTTGGCACAAAGTTTGGAAATCATGGGTTAATCAGAACTTCTAAAAAGTATGTGCTTACCATGTTTCTAAGACCAGGTTGCTATAATTCAGTTTGATTCAGCTGTTGATAACATCATAGGAATCCTTAGGACAAGAATGCTGAACCACACACACATTCAGAGCACAAGTCTTGTGGTTACAGTGTTTGACTTGAACAAGTTGAATCCTGCCACAGTGCCAGTCATTGTTAAGCAACATGAATTCAGTGTTCTTCAAAGTTCTTACTTAATTTTGTTTATGAGTAGCCCTCCAGTCCTGATAGTAATTTCTGTGATTTCATAATACAATTTGCTGCTAATGAATGATTTGCAATCTGGATTAATATTCACCAGCAATATAGTGATAATACCAGCAAAACAAATTGTTTATTTCTTAATACTTATGAAGTTTGTTTGACAGGTAAAATCTTATGAAGCATAGGACTCTGCTGAGCACTGAGGAGGGTAGATGACATTTCTTTTTTAAAGTTACATTCATGGTGAAAAGTTGGTGAAGGATTGCTCTATCCTTTGGTTAGATTTGGGTGCACATTCATCTCATTAGTGATGTTTGTACACACTCTCTTTAAGGAGAGGAAGTGGGTAGAGTCTTCCTCCCCAGTAGAATCCTCTCCAGAAGGACTCCTCAAGAGTCCTCCCCTAGAAGAGAATCACTGTCAGAGGGTGACAGTTTTTATCTCCCCACAGACATTGGATTTTGAATTTCTATACACATAAACCAATTTATGCAGTAAGGACTTGAACTTAAAAGTATGGAGGTAGTTTGAAGCAATAATCAGCTTTCTTATAGTTGTGGGCTTTACTTGTTTTCATGTCCTCATTTATAAGATCAGATTATAAAAGAGCTAGCTTGAGCTCCTTTCTCATTTTGGCAACCAAAGAAATAACATAGTGTTCTTGCTTTAAAGAACTAATCACCTTGGGGAAGAAAGACGAGGGACTGGAGAGCCTATTTATAAATATATATATAGGAAAGGTCATAACTTGAGATTTGCTAAGCAGTCTCATAATCTGGCATTTAGAACTGTATCCAAAGGATGAGTGTACGAAATGTACAATAAACATATGCATATAGTATGAGCTAGTGAAAGCTTGAAACGTAGATTTAGTTTAGGATATTTGCAGAAAATTCTTGGCTGCAGTTATCTTTTCAACAATATTTTAGGAATTTCAAAAATAAATACTTTAAATCCAAATGACACAGGCAATTCATTGCCTTATTTTCTCTTTAAAATATCACTGTGAGATATGTGGCATCCACCATCAAACTCATTTCATAAACAGTGAAGAAGCATCAGAGTTTCCTGATTTCAGAATCCATTGTGTCCTGACCCATCCGGTGCCACTTTTTCTTGATATGACATTGGAATTGGTGCTTCATCTTCCAGCTTCTCTAGTTCTTATGCTACTCTTGCTTCTGCTGATATTTTACAGGTGAGGAAACTAGGGGCAAGAGAGATGGTGTAACTTGTTGTATGAGTTAGGTTCTTCAGAGAAACATAACCAAAAAGATACATATAGAGAAGAAAAGATTTCATTTAAGGAGTTGGCTCACATGATTGTGGGGATTGGCAAGTCCAAAATCCAAAGGTTAGGTGATAGGATGGCAACTACAGCACTCTTGTGTCCAAAATTGGTAGGTCAGGTAGTGAGCTGGAATTTGGCAGGATGTCTATTTACTATCTTGAAGCAGGATTTTTCACCCTTAGTTTTTTGCTCCTAAGGCCTTCAACTGATTGGATGAGTCGCATCACATTATGAAGGATAATATGCCTTCTTAAGATCAATTGAATTACATGTTAACTACATGTAATAGCAACATCTAGACTAGTGTTTGACCAAACAATTGGGCACCATAGCCTGTCCAAGGTGACACAAAAAATTAACTATCACATTTGCCTAACATGGAAGTTCATTGATGAAGAAGCTGAAAGTGTCCCTTATGTCTTAATTCTCAGTCTAATAATTTTTCTACTGCATGTTGCTGCTTTTTCCAGCTTCATACTTTTGTTCAGATAGTTGTATCCTCATGGAGTACACTTTCTTTCTCCATTTTAGATTTCTACAATAATTGGTAGAAATATTTCAAGATCTATCTTGAAGTACAATGCTGTCAGTGATAGGGTAATATCCATATGCTTACAAGGAAGACCAGTTAATACTACTATTATTCAAATTTACACACCAATCACCAAACCCAAAGCTGAGAAAGTTGAAGATTTATAGCAACCTCTGCAGTCTGAAATTGACCAAACATGCAATCAAGATGTGCTGATTGTCACTGGTGATTGGAATGCAAAAGTTGGAAACAAAGAAGAATCACCAGTTGTTGGAAAATTTGGCCTTGGTGATAGAAATATGCTGGAGATTGCATGGTAGACTATTGCAAGGCCCATGACTTATTCATTGCAAATACCTTTTTTCAACAACACGAACAGTGGCTATACATGTGAACTTCACCAGATGGAGTACACAGGAATCAGATTGACTACATCTGTGGCAAGAGGTGATGGAGAAGCTCAATATCTTCAGCCAGAACCAGGCCAGGAATTGATTGTGGAACAGATCATCAACTGCTCATATGCAAGTTCAAGTTGAAGTTGAAGACAATTAAAACGAGTCCACAAGAGGCAAAATATGACCTTGAATATATCCCTCTTGAATTTAGAGACCACCTAAAGAATATATTTGCTGCATTGAGCACCAATGACCAAAAAGGAATTATGAAATGACATCAAGAACATCATCTATAAAAAAAAAAAGGTCATTAAAAAGACAGGAACGGAAGAAAAGACCAAAATGGATGTCAGAAGAGACTCTGAAACTTGTCATTGAGTGAAGAGTAGCTAAAGCAGTGGGAGAAATGACAAGATAAAGAGCTGAACAGAAGATTTCAAAGAGCAGCTTTGAGAAGACAAAGTCAATTATTATAATGAAATATGCAAAGACTTGGAGTTAGAAAACCAAAAGGGAAGAAGAACATGCTCAGCATTTCTCAAGCTGAAAGAAATGAAGAAAAATTTAGGTCTTGAGTTGCAATACTGAAAGATTCTATGGGCAAAATATTGAAAGATGCAGAAAACATCAAAAGAAGATGGAAGGAATACACAGAGTCACTGTTCCAAAAAGAATTGGTTGATATTCATCCATTTCAGGAGGTGGCATATGATCAAGAACTAATGGTATGGAAGAAAGAAGTAGAAGCTGCACTGAGGGAAGTGGTGAAAAACAAAGTTCCAGGAATTGCATAATATCCATTGAGATGTTTCAACAAACATGCCTCTCTGGAGGCATTCACTCATCTTTGCCAACAGATTTGGAAAACAGCTACCTGGCCAACTGACTAGAAGAGATCCATATTTGTACACATTCCAAAGAAAGGTGATCCCACAGAAAGTAGAAATTATAAAAAAATATCCTTAATATCACACACAAATTAAATCTTAGTGAAGATAATTCAAAAATGGTTGCAGCAGTATATTGACAGAGAAATTCCAGAAATACAAGCTGGATTCAGAAAAGGACATGGAATGAGGGATATCATTGCTGATGTCAGATGAATCTTGGCTCAAAGCAAAGAATACCAGAATGATGGTTACTTGTGTTTTATTGACTATGCAAAAGCATTTGATTGTGTGGATCATAACAAATTATGGATAACATTGAGAAGAATAGGAATTCCAGAATATTAATTGTACTCATCAGGAACCTGTACATAGACCAGGAGGCTGTCATGTGAACAGAACAAGGGGATACTGCATGAATTAAAGTCAAGAAGGGAGTGCATCAGGGTTGTATTCTTTCACCAGGCTTACTCAGTCTGTATGCTGGGCAAATAATCTGAGAAGGTGTACTACATGAAGAAGAATGTGGCATCAGGATTGGAAGAAGACTTGTTAACAACCTGCAATATGCTAACAACAGAACTTTGCTTGCTGAAAGTGAAGATGGCTTGAAGCACTTACTGATGAAGATTAAAAACTACATTCGGGAGTATGGCTTACATATCAATATAAAGAAAAAAATCCTCACAACTGGACCAATGAGCAGCATCACGATAAATGGAGAAAAGATTAATGTTGTCAAAGACTTGATATTACTTTGGTTCTACAATCAACACCAATGGAGGCAGCAGTTGAGATATCAGACGATATATAGCACTGGGAAAATTGACCACAAAAGACCCCTTTCAAGTGGTGAAGAGCAAAGATATATCCTTGAAGACTAAGGTGCACCTGACACAAGCCATTTTATTTTCTATTGACTCATATACATATGCGAGCTGGACAATGAATAAGGAAAACTGAAGAGGAGTCAATGCTTTTGAGTTGTGGTGTTGGTGAAGAATGTTGAAAAGTACTATGGACTGCTAAAAGAACTAACGAATCTGTCCTGGAAGAAGTGTAGCCAGAATGCTCCTTGGAAGCAAGAATGGCCAGACTTTGTCTCACCTACTTTGGTCATGTTGTCAGAAGGGACCATTCCCTG
>NW_006921650.1:2374371-2374911 GCF_000298275.1 Orycteropus afer afer | reverse complement strand
CCATCTTCCTTCCAAGGAGTGGCTGGTGGGTTTGAACTGCCAGCCTTCTGGTTAGCAGTCAAGTGCCTTAGGCACTACACTACCAGAGCTCCCTGTAGCTGTGTTATTTTGGACAAGTTATTCAACCTGCAAGAAGACCTCAGTTTCCTATTTATGAAATAGAGATAATTAAAACAAACAAAACCAAACCATTGCTGATGGGTCTATTCCAACTCATAGTGACCCTATAGGACAGAGTAGCACTGCCCCATAGAGTGTCCAAGGCTGAACATCTTTGTGGAAGCAGACTACCACATCTTTATCCTGCAAACCAGCTGGTGGATTTCGACTAACTTTTCAGTTAGCAGCCAAGCACTTAACCAGTGCTTAACCACTAGGGCTCCTACCTACTATATAAATAGGGACCATATACAGGAACTCTGGTAGCATAGTGGCTAAGACACTTGACTGCTCACCAGAAGGCTGGCATTCAAACCCACCAGCCACTCCTCGGACAGAAGGTTGGGCAATCCTACTTCCGTAGTGATACTGCCTTGGAAA
>NW_006921650.1:2366539-2373996 GCF_000298275.1 Orycteropus afer afer | reverse complement strand
TCCTACTTCCGTAGTGATACTGCCTCGGAAACCCAAGGAGGGGTCGCTATGAGTCGGGGCCGACTCGACGGCACATAACAACAACAACAACAACAACAATGAAATTAATTGGAGATTTTTTTTTATCTTTATAACCTGGAATAGTATAATGACAATAAACTATCTGTTGTTCAAAGGTTAGACAGTGTGTAACTGTGAACCCTTGTGATATAGTGCTTTAATTTGTTTTTCTTTGGTGCTTATCAATTAAAAAGAAGTCATATGCTAGGTGTCCTGGAAGGTAGGGTATACCTTTGCTGGTTATAGGATTCTTGGATGGCAAACAGAAGTTTTTACATGTTATCACATGGTTTTCCTCTAGTCCATGGAGTAGCTGAGGGGTCTAATGTTTGACTCTTTTTCTTTCATTGTTTTTAAACATACTAAAATTTTTTTCTTTATCCTGGGAATTCAGGAACTGTACCAGCATGTGCACAGTATCTTTCCACCAATAACTTTGTGGGGTTAATATGTAACCTCAAGTCTTTCTTCAAATCACAAAAATGTATTATTATTATTTCTTTAATTGTGACCTTATTCTATCTCTTCCTTTTGTCTTTAAGAAAGCCTATTTTTAGTAAATTGTGTTTCCTAGTCTGTCCTTCAAATCTCTTCTCTTTTTTTTTTCTCTTAAAAGTTTTTTATATTTTCAGATACTGCTTTCATTTTCTCTTTATTTATGAATACCAATGCCAAAAATTCTCATTAAGACATTACACCGATAGACTTAGTCCTATTAGACTCTAATCTGAAAAAAAAAAAAAAAAATTCACTACCATTGAGTAGATTCAGACTCATAGAAAGCCCTCCTTTGGTTTCCAAGGTGGTATCTCTACAGAAGTAGATTGCCCAGGCTTCCTTCTGAGGAGTGGCTGGTGGGTTTGAACTGCCAGCCTTCTAGTTAGCAGTCAAATGCCTTAAGCACTACGCCACCAAATCTCCTATTATACTCTAATAGCCTAGTAAAAAAAAAGTGTATACACACACACACACACACACACACACATATATATTAAATATAATGGATTTATTACAGGCATGGAAACGCAGTTCAGAAAGAGAAACAAACATCAATTTAAAACAAAAAACAAAAACAATTTTAATAATTATTAAAAAGACTTGGATAAAATTTAGGAGTCATTTTTAATAAACACTATCAATTAAATGATAATACAACATCAATTAAGTGAGGTGCCCTGGTGGTCAATGTTTAAATGCTCAACTGCTAACTAAAATGTCAGAGATTCAAGACCACCAATGGCTCTGCCGAAGAAAAGGCCCGTTGATCTGCTCCCTGGTGACCATCTCCTACAAATATTACAACCCAGAAAACCCTGTACAGCAGTTCTACACTGTCATATAAATTTGCTATGAGTTTGAATTGATTCGAGAGCACACAACAACAATAATAAAATAGAAATATGAGTAAACTATTTACATATGGTAAAAACTATGTTCCCAAATCAATCTTCATTATCAATATTGAAACACAAAAGTAATTTCAATTAAAATAAGGAATAAGATAAAGACACTTATTATCACTCTTTTTTTAATTCAATATTATTTTGGATATTATGTTAAACACAAAACAATGAAATAAAATCATTGGTATTAATACTAGTAAACATAATTTTTTGTTGTTTTTTGCTAATGACATGAGATTATAATAGAAAAATCACTCCATAAATAAAGGAATTTTTAAGTGTGTTGGGTAAAGGATATATAATCAGATGAAGAGGAAAAGTGGGAAATCGTTGGTGACAGGTCCTTCTTATAACATACTTAAAAATTAATTTAACAAGAAAGATACAAGACCTGCATGGAAAACAATAATCAGAATAGCTATATAATCATATTGTAGAACTAAACACAAAATCTGAACAAATAGAAAGGTGTGTCTCTCATACTGACCATTAGTGTTTTAAAGGTGATTAATTCATCAATAGACAAGGATATTGAGAGATGTCACATACCTGTCCAGAAACAATATACATCTCCACACTTCAGATCCCACCCTAGCTTGTTCCATTAACTACCAATTCACTTTTTCTAAGCTCTCAGTTAAATAAAGTTTATAGGGGTATTGGTGAGCAGCAAGCAAATAAAGGTTGACAATTATTTGTGGTTCAAGAGGAATACATATTTTTAAATCTGCCTTTTAGCATGCAAGACTAAAGACATTTTAAAATTGGAATTGTATAAATTATAAGAAAATATGGCAAACCTAATTAAATTTTAGGGAGCTCTGGTAGCATAGTGCCTAAAAGGCACTTGACTGCTAACCAGAAGGCTGGCAGTTCAAACCCACCAGCCACTCCTCAGAAGGAAGATGGGCAATCTACTTCCATAGTGATACTGCCTCGGAAACCCAAGGAGGGGTCACTATGAGTCGGGTCCAACTCGACGGCACATAACAACAATAATTAAATTTTGATATTTTGGCTAAAACATCTGAACCACAAAATCCTTGAAGTGAATATTTACTATAATAAAAAATCAGTTCTGTTCAATTTCTATAAATAAATAAAATGTAATTCCAATTGAAAGTTGCATTTTTTTATTAAAAAAAAATCTCAAATTCATATGAAAGTATTAAAGCTGAGATCAGCAAGAACATAAAAATCAAGATTATCAAAGTAGAGAAATTATCTCCTCAAATATTATAACCCACATATAGCCACTTATTTAAAATAGTATATCATTATTATAGAAATAAGAACATCAATTTTTGACTAAATAAAGAGTACTGAAATAAATATGAAAAAAATGATATATGATAAATATGGTTTTTCAATTTCGTAGGAAACATCATAGTTTTATCACTAAATTAAGGAAAAGTGATGACTTTTATACACTTCTGGTGTCACTGTAAACTGTTAAAGACTTTTTTGGTAATCAACCTGAAGATATATGTGAAATATGTATTCAAAATGTACAACACTTCAACTCAGAATCTTACTTGTAGAATTCATCCTCTTGAAAACAAAAATATCAAGTCTATGTAACAACTAAAAAAAAGGGGGAAAATTCACAAATATATGGAAATTAAACAAATACTCCTAAATATCCAATGGCTCAAATAAATTACAAGAGAAATTGAACTGTAGAGTAAGTGAATTATAACAATTAAGATGTTACAAAAATTTTCAATAGGTGGATTAATATTCGTAAAAGAGAATTAGTGAGTTGAATGATGCTGCTATTGTGTAACACATTGACTGGATTCCAAGTTATAGTGAGTCTGTAGGGCAGAGTAGAACTTCCCCGTAAGGTTTTCTAGGCTATAATTTTTATGAGCAGATGCCCAGGGAACAGATCACGAGGTCTTTTCTCCCATGGAGTGTGCTGATGGGTTGAACTATTGACCTTTTGGCTAGCAACTGAGCACTTTAACCGTTGTGCAACCAGGGCTCCTGAGGAAATCATGAGTGCAGCACGAAGGTAGAGAGTATGAGACAAAGATGTTTTGAGAAGCTCTGTCAAGTGTCTATTGAATTGCATGAAGACAAAATATAAAGAATAGGGGAAAAGAAATTATTAAAAGGATTAATGGCTAAGTATTTTCCATAATTTAAGATAGATCATAACCCCTAGACTATAGGAGCTCATATTGAATTGCAGAATAGGCTAAAAGAAAAATTTAAATGTTATCAGAGAGAAAATATTATTGCTTATAATGACACGCGGGAGCTCTGGTAGCATAGTGCCTAAGGCACTTGACTGCTAACCAGGAGGCTGGCAGTTCAAACCCACCAGCCACTCCTCAGAAGGAAGGTTGGGCAATCCTACTTCCATAGTGATAACTGCCTCAGAAACCCAAGGAGGGGTCGCTAGGAGTCAGGGCCGACTCTATGGCAAATAACAACAACAACAACATAATGACACGGTAGAACAATTCAATTCTGTAACAATGGATGCCATTAAAAGAAACATCCTTAAGGTGAAATAAAATGTGAATGAACTGTTGAATGGAAAACCAATTTGCTCTGTAAACTTTTACCCAAATTGCAATGAAAAGTTAAAATAACAAAAACAAGGTGAGCAAAGAAATTATAAATATGTTGAATAAAGTAGGACTGCTACTAAGCCTCAAAGGAACTATTAAGCCCCATCTAAGAATCAAGGTATGAAGCAATATGCCCAAGCTTGATATTGAACACATTTGGGGTCTTAGGCCATATTTAGAATGTTTCTCTGGCTTGAAAAGATTGAGATTGTTAGAGATGGATCTGAGATGTGTGTTTTTCAGGTGTATGTATTTAGGGGAGAGGCACGCACAGTTTGCTGACAAGTCTTCCCTCCCCAACTAAGGGAATTTGTCGTCAGTAGAAGACCAGATTATTGAAATGCAGGCACCAGTGGTTCCAACACTCTCTGTTTATTCTTCTGATTCTTTTCCCACTCCCTCTATTCTTCAGGTGTTACATTCCCTATTCTCACTTCCTTTCCCTGCTCGCTATCCCTATTGGTAGTGACTCCTACCCCACTGACTGATAGACATTGCACCATGAAGTGTAAAATAGCTCAGTGTATCAGTGTCATGCAATTCATTTCAGGGTTAGTTAGACCTAATGCAGAGTCAATGACAAATATTAAAAATTGATTTTTGCCTTTTCATTCTGTCATAGTATGTGCATTAAGTATCTTGAGTATGAGGTAAAAGGGCTGACAGTTGGCCAGACTTTGGAGAAGCAAGTGTCCTGTAAATTGCACAATGTATCCAGCTTAAAGGCTCAGGGAATACTCAGGCCATTGCTCTTTTAATATGAGATACTGTGCCATGCCTTTGCCCATCATCCACCAAGTTTCCACATGATTTTCTTTCTGGAAAACCTACTCTCCCTGTATCCAAGCAGGACATCAGTGGATGTTGATTGTTGGTATAGTGAAATATTATTCATGCTTCCATGACCAGATTCATTACTCCAAGCCTCATTCTCTTTCTCAGGTCAGACTGTTTACTTTTTCCTTTCATCCCGTGAGGGGCTACTGCTTTGATAGCACACTTCATTCCGAGCATTGACGTCAACAAGCTGATGACTTTCATGCTGTTGGTGGAGATCAGCTCACAGTTCTATCAGTCATCTGCATTCACAAACAGAAAGCCAAGCAGACCCTTTCTGCTCTTGTGCTATATTTATTCTTAGCACTTTGCTAAGACTTGGCAACATCTGACGGAACCAGGAGATGTTTTGCTCGGATTATGTGAACAGTAATCCTCTCAGATTCTCATCTATTTTGTTTGTTACAGTGCAGTGATCTCTGTTCCAAAATTTCATCCAATTCATAAATGGCTTGGATAAATCCATCTGCTACATGACATGGACAGCTGAATGACCAGTACTTACTTATTCTTGAAATTCACATTTAAATCAATCATTATTAATAAAATGACATTAATATATGT
Source organism: Orycteropus afer afer (assembly GCF_000298275.1). Lineage (NCBI taxonomy): Eukaryota > Metazoa > Chordata > Mammalia > Tubulidentata > Orycteropodidae > Orycteropus > Orycteropus afer. Next base: position 2,368,550 of record NW_006921650.1, on the reverse strand, counting down.
CTAAGAACCTTGTTTTCTCTGAATTAAGAAAACATAGATGCAAAGTCTCAAAGAATGCCAGTTTCTCTAAACCAGTGATATGTAAATATGTAGGTGCTTAGAATGATAATTCTCATTCCTCTTATAGTTTCAACTATTCTTAAGAAGGTATTGATCTTGCTTTCCTTGATAGATTAAATTTGATAACTTTTATGTGAAAAAATAGTTAGGACATGTGGTATATACTTTGTAGAGTAAAGGTAGGCTTGCCTTACTTGTTATTGATGTTGTTAGGTACCTTCAAGTTGGTTCCTATCATAGTGACCCTATGTATGACAGAACAAAACACTGCTCAGTCCTGCACCATCCTCACAATCAATGCTATGCTTTAGCCCATTACTGGAACCACTCCATCAATCCATCTCGTTAAACAAGTTACTCCTTTTCACTGACCACCTACTTTTCTATGCATAATGTCTTTCTTAGGAGCTCTGGTAGCTCCTAAGCCTAAGGCACTTGACTGCTAACCAGAAGGCTGGCGATTAAAACCCACCAGCCACTCCTCGGAAGGAAGGCTGGGCAATCTACTTCCATAGCGATACTGCCTCGGAAACCCAAGGAGGAGTCACTATGAGTCAGGTCCAACTCGACGGCACATAACAACAACAACAAAGCCCTGAGAATCATGATCCAGCCAAGTTGACACAAATTTTGGGGAACCCAATTCAATCCATGACAATTCATATAGTTGAATGCCTTTGCACAGTCAATAAAACACAGGTAAAAATATTTCTGGTATTCTCTGCTTACAGCCAAGATCCTTCTAAAGTCAGCAATATTCCATAATCAGATATCCACCTGATAGCCCTCACTCTACATACTCTTCTGAATGCAGCTGGCATTTCTGGTAGTTCCCTATTGAGGTACTACCACTGCAGTCATTTTTAATTATCTTCAGCAAAATTTTACTTGTGTGTGATATTAATGATATTGTTAGATAATTTCTGCATCCTGTGGAATGATCACCTTTCTTTCACAAATATGGTTCTGTTCCAGTCGGTTGGTCAAGTAGCTGTCTTCTAAATTACTTGCCATAGACAAATGATTTCTTGCAGCACTACATCCATTTGTTGAAAAATCCCAATTGATATTATGTCAAATCCTGTAGCCTTGTTTTTCACCAGTGCCTTCAGTGCAACTTATCTTTGAAGTACTGGTGACATAACTTCCAGTACCAAAATAACGTGCAAGTTACCATGGTACAACAAACTGGTGGTCCCCTAATTTAAGGTTCCATTATAGAATTCTTACCATAGTTTATAGAACTCTTACCATGCTTTTTTAGATTTTGAGTTTTTTATGTCTCTTCCTTTTAAAAAAAAAAATAGGTTTCTGAAATCTAGTATTCATAATCTTTCGTGAGTTCTCATAGCTTTACGATATAGCTCTCAACACATCATCCCATCATCATATCATACATTTCATTTTACTGCACAGCACTTCACAGTTATTTTTGTATCTACTTTGATCTTCATAACAATCTTGTGAGGTAAGGAAGCCAGATACTGTATATAAAATATATAAACACGTACATACATATATATGTATGTATATTCCAAATAGTGCAATTTAGATTAAAGGCTATAAATAAGCCAAATCAAATATCAATTAATTCACATTACCAAAGTTTTAAGAAACATATAGAGGGGGAGAGAGAGAGAGAGAGAGAGAGAGAGAGAGATAAAAACAAATTCACTGCCACTGAGTTGATTCTGACCCATAGTGACCCCCACCGGTTTTCTAAGACTGTAAATCTTTATGGATGCAGACTGCCTCATCTTTCTTCTATGGAGCAGCTGGTGGGTTTGAACCACTGAACTTTTGGTTAGTGGCTGTGATAGTTGGAGCTGTGTGTCAACTTGGCTGGACCCCAGTTCTGTGTGATTGTTCCCATGATGGGATCAGATGACTGTGTTCTGAGTGGCCAGTCTGCCCATGGGGAGTTTCCCTAGGGGTGTGGCCTGCTTCCAAG
>NW_006921650.1:2353993-2361759 GCF_000298275.1 Orycteropus afer afer | reverse complement strand
TTTTATAGGAGCTCTGGTGGTGTAGTGCCTGAGGCATTTGACTGCTAACTAGAAGGTTGGTGGTTCAAACCCACCAGCCACTCCTGGGAAGGAAGGTTGGGCAATCTACTTCCATAGTGATACTGCCTTCGAAACCCAAGGAGGGGTCACTATGAGTCAGGACTGACTTGACGGCAAAGAGTTTTGTTTTATATATATGTTGTTGTTGTTATGTGCTGTGAAGTCAGACCCAACTCATAATGACCCCTCATCAGGTTTCCGAGCTGGTATCACTACAGAAGTAGATTGCCCAATCTTCCTTCCAAGGACTGCCTGGTGGATTTGAACCACCAGCCTTCTGGTTAACAGTCAAGTGCCTTAGGTACTATGCTACCAGAACTTCTATAAATTTTAGACTATAAATTTCTCTTTACTTCATTTTAGAGGTCACCTTGGCCTACTTTGCATCAATTCAGTCCTGTAATCATCACTGTTTCATGACACTGAATGATCTTTTTCAAAATGGAACTAGATAACGTTCCTGGTAAACGAAAACTGGGGGGATATGTTATTCCTAGGCAAGCCCTGCAAGAAACACTGCAGGGAATCCTCCAGAAGGAAAAGTGAGGACACTAGGCAGTAACTTGAAGGTATAGGTATAGGGAAAAAGCATTCCCATTAAAGAAAGTGTCTTGATAAGTACAAATATGAGACTTAAGCTAATTCTGGTTGACAAATAAAACTTTAGGCTTCATAAAGGCAAAAGCATTATAGAAAGTAGGAATAAAAACCATACATGTACATACACACATACACACACACAATGAATTTAAATTACAGGATATTCAAAGGATATTTGAAAGAGAAAGTGATACCAAAATAACTTTTTTAAAAACAAGAACTTTTCTTGTGGTGAAAACATACACAACAACACATTCACCAACATAACAACTTCCCCATTTACAGCTCAGAGCCACTGATGTTGTGCCACCACTATTACTATCCTTTTCCAAAATATTCCACCAGCATTTGCATAAACTCAATGCCCCGCAAACAAAATTTTCCCCTTTCCCCTTCTCTCTTACCCCTGGTAGCCACTAATAATCTTTGGTTTCTATATAAATATATATAGAGAGAGATTATTTTTTTCTTTCAAAATTCCTATCTAGGAATTTTATCTCCTCTTCCCTCCCATCCCTTGTAACCAACAAAGAAAATTTCCTTCCATATATAAACTCTCCTTGACTTTTCACAATAGTGGATCAATACAATATTTGTCCTTCTGTGATTGATTTATTTTACTCAGCATAATGTCCTCCAAGTTCATCCATGTTATGAGGTGTTTTGCAGATTTTACATCATTCTTTAGTGGTGCATAGTATTCTGTTGTATGTATTTACCCCAGTTTGTTTATCCATTCCTCAGTTGATAGGCACCTAGGTTGTTTTCATATCTATGTTATTATGAATAATGCTGTGATGAACACAAGTGTGCATATATTTACTTGTATCCTGACTCTCATTTCTTTAGGATATATCCCTAGTAATGGGATTGTTGAATCAGATGGTAACTGTATTACCAACTTTTTGAGGAGTCACCATACTGATTTCCACAGTGGTTGTATCATTTTGCAGTCCCACCAGCAATGTATGAGAGTCTCAATCTCTCCACACCCTCACCAGCATTTGTTACTTTCTGTCTTGTTGAGCTTTGCTATTAGTGCTAGGGTGAGATGACATCTCATTGTTGTTTTGATTTGCATCTTTCTGATGACTAATGATGCCAAGCATTTCTTCGTGTGTTTGCTAGCTGCCTGGAAATCTTTTTTGAAGTGTCTGTTCATGTCTTGTGCCCATTTTCAAATTGGATTGTTTGTCTTTTTAATGTTGAAGTATTGGAGTTCTCTATAAATTTTAGAGATAGTCCTTTGTCAGATATGTCATTGCTGAATATTTTTTTTTTCCCATTCTGTAGGTTCTCTTTTTACCCTTTTGGAGAAGTCTTTTTGATGCACATAAAAATTTAATTTTTAGAAGGCCCCAATCATCTAGTTTATCTTCTGTTTGTGCATTTTGGGTTATGCTTGATAGTTTATTTATGCCATAAATTAGGGCCCCTAAGCTTACTCCTAATTTTTCTTTGATGAACTGTATAGTTTCAGGTTTCACATTTAAGTCTTTGATCCACCTGGAGTTAGTTTTTGTGTATGAGAGAGATGAATCTTATTTCATTTTTTTACCAATGGATATCCAGTTTTGCCAGCACCATTTGTGAAAGAGAGTATCTCCTTCCTATTTAGTAGATTTTAGTCATTTGTCAAAAAATCACCTGACCATAGGATCTATTTCTGAGTTCTCAATTCTGTTCTACTGGTCTATGTGTCTGTTGTTATGTGAATACTAGGCTGTTTTGATTATTGCAGTTGTACAGTAGGTTTTGAGATCTGGGAATGTGACAGCTCCTATTTTGTTTTTCTTCTATAGTTCTTTGCTTATCTGAGGTCTCTTTCCTTTCCATATAAAATTGTTGTTGTTGTTGTATGCCATTGAGTCGGACCAACTCATAGCGACCTCTCCTTGGGTTTCCGAGGCACTACTGAAGTAGATTGCCCCATCTTCCTTCTGAGGAATGGCTGGTGGGTTTGAACCACCAGACTTCTGGTTAGCAGTCAAGTGCCTTAGGCACTATGCTACCAGAGCTCCCTCATAGAAAATTAGTGATTGGTTTTTCCAAGTCTTGAAAGAATATTGATCAAATCTGGATCAAGACTGCATTAAATGTATAGATTGCTTTGGGTAGTGTTGACATTTTCACAATGTTCAATTTTCCTATCCATGAGTATGGTATGCTCTTCCATTCATGTAGATCTCTTATAGTTTTTTGAAGTAGTGTTTTGTAGTTTTCTTTGTGTAGCTTTTTTATTCCTGGTAAGATTTATTCTAAAGTATCTTATCTTTTTGGTAGCTATTGTAAATAGTATTCATTTCCTTATTTCCTTTCCAGAGACCTCTTTTCTGGTGTAGAAGAATCTAACTGATTTTTGTATGTTGATCTTGTGTCCTGCCACTATGCTAAATATTTCAATAAGTTCCAGTAGTTTTCTTGCTGAGTCGCTTAGGGTTTTTATGTATAGGATCATCTCATCAGCAAATAGGGATAGTTTTACTTTTTCCTTACCAATTTGGATGCCTTTGGCTTTCTTTTCTTGCCTTATTGCCCTGACTAGGACTTCCAATACAATGTGGAACAGAAGTGAAGATAGAAAGTATCCTTGTCTGCTTTCTGTTTGCAAGGAGAATGGTTCCAATCTCTCTCCATTGAGAATAATGTTGGCTGTTGCTTTTGCATATGTGCCCTTTATTATGTTGAGGAATTTCTCTTCTATTCCTATATTTCTGATAGTTTTTTATCAGGAATGGGTGTTGGATTTTATCAAATGCCTTTTCTGCATCTATCAATATGATGATGTGGTTCTTTTCCTTTATTTTACTTATGTGATGGATTACCTTGATTGTTTTTCTAATGTCAAACCATCCTTGCATACTTGGTATGAATTCCACTTGATCATGATGTATTACTTTATATATGTACATTTTTGGAGTCTACTGGCTAGCATTTTGTTGAAGATGTTTTCATCTATATTCATGAGGGATATCAGTCTGTAGTTTTCCTTTCTAGTGGTGTCTTTGCCTGGCTTTGGTGGTACAAAAATAACTCTTATGAAATAATCAGTGACCTTATCACAAGTTATCATGGGCTCATTTCTTAAAGGGACTACTCCCCCCTCCATTTTTTTTTGAATAATATAAAAGTACAGAATAAAACAACAAATTATAAAGCACTAGTCTTAAAACTCTTAACAGAATGTTAAAAAGTGAGTAGTTTGTTAGAACCAAAGAAATGTGGGACCTTCATTCTCCCTTCATGCTACACTCCTGTCCAGTCATGTGGACATTCCTTCAAAGACAAAACAAATGGTGAAACAAAGTGATTTTTTCCATGGCTCAGAGAGACAAGCCATCCCTTCGCACTTCATCCTCACCAGATACCCCTAAGGAGGTGAAAGACTGTGGTGGTCAGATCTCCAAGTAGGTGGTACCCAAAGCCACATTGAAGATATATCCTTCTTTACAGTGATTGGAAGGAAGGTTGGGCAATCTACTTCTGTAGTGATACCACCTCAGAAACCCAAGAAGGGTCACTATGAGTCAGATATGACTCAACAGCAGTAAGTTTGGTTTGGTTTTAGTGCAGTGATAGAATATGAATGGAGACAACTGCTGGATGGTAAATGTAAACAGAGGTGAGTGATCAAAGGTGGAGTTATGAAATAGGCATGCACACACAAAAACCAGCCATCATTAGCCAAATGGGGGTGGTAGAGGTAGTTGTTGTTTTCTGCAACCTGTCTGTCAGTTTGTAGTACTGTGGTGGCTTGAATGTTGTTATGATACTCACCAAAAAAAGAAAAAACTCACTGCCATGAAGTCGATCCCTACTCATAGTGACCACTGTTGAATTTAGTATGGCAAGATTTTGTCCACTTACTTTGGAAATGTCATCAGGAGCAACCAATTGCTGGAGAAAGACATTATGCTTGGTAAAGTAGAGAGTCAGTGAAAAAGAGAAACCCTCAATGAGATGGATTGGCATAGTGATTACAACAAAAAGCTCAGACATAGGATGATGTTTGAGGAAGGCATAAGACTAGGCAACATCTTATTCTGTTATACATAAGGTACTATGAGTTGGAGCTAACTCAAAGCACCTAAAAAACAACAACAGAGGTATTTGTATAATATTATAATATTAAGAGTTGTAATTGGAGTATTAAGACATTTGTTGTATTTGTAATGGCTATAATCACAATCAGCCATTGAGGTATATCATAATTACTCATCTTTGGCCTCTAACCTCCCTTTCTATGGTCTGTCAGAAACCAGGTAACAATAGCAGAGAACAAACTCCAAGACTTGATTTTTCTGAGGTATCTAAAATGAAATTTTTGTTTTAAAGCATGATGAGGACAGGATATGCATAAACAATCAGAATTCCCCAAGTAGGTGAAGACAACTCTGTGAATCAGGTTCTATCACAGGTATCTTATATAATCCATAAAAATAAATTCCAAGTGCAAAAATAAGTCAGCACTGGATGAAAGGAAAGACAATTTAGCAAAAGTAGATGACCAGCACAATATCACTAAGGAAAAGGAAAACATTGAGAGGTGCACAAGAAGTATAGACAACAAAGGTAAACACAATTACATATGCAAAACTGCATTATCAGTAATAACACACATTAATCTATGAGTGGATACATAGGTAGACAGGTAAGATGATCAGGTATGAGTAGGCAAATGGGATTACACCCATGACCATATATAAGTTTTGCAGATGATATTTCTACATATGTGTTTGTAGTGCTATAAAAATGTCCATATATATAATACAGCTAACAGGGAGCAAAGTTATGATAACTTCTCAGCCAGAACCAAACACCAGGAGGGAGTGAGTCACTGAGATTGCATGCTCGAGATCCTAGTCACAAGGGACATAAAGCTCAATTGGCATAACATAGTACATAAAACCATCATTGTATATCCTACTTTGGTGAGCAGTGACTGGGGTCTTAAAATCTTGCAAGCAGCCATCTAAGATGCAACTATTGGTATCTTCTCACACAGAACAAAGAAGAGTGAATAAAATCAAAGATACATGGAAACAATTAGTCCAAGGAACTGTTGAACCATGAGAACCTCAGTCTATATGACTCTGAGGCCAGAAGAATTAGGACCAGAAGAACTAGATGGTGCCTGGTACCACTGCCAACCCCTTTGAAAGGGACCCAAGACCGTGGCCTTAGCTACCTTTCTGGCCTAGAATTGAACTCACTCCTATGGCTCAACTTTCAGCCAAACAATACACAGACCTATGAAGTGAACAATAACACCAGAGAGGTAAGCCCTTCATGGATCAATCAACCATAAAAAATAAAAAAAGCAGCATTTGCCCAGGGATAAAGCTCAGAAGGCAGAAATGGATAGGAAAGAAGGACAAAAGGAAATGGAAATCTTCTATAGGGAAGATGTGGGAAAAGTGCTGTTTCATTGGGGGATTGCAGTCAATGTCATGAAACAAAATGTGAGTGAACTGTTGAATGGAAAACCAATTTGCTCTGTAAACTTTCACCCAAGTTACAATAAAAAGTTAAAAAATAAAGAAAGATTGAATTAACAAGGAAAAAAATAAATCAATTAACATACTCAGGAATAAATGCAAAGTCAGATCTAAAGTAAAATTAAGAGATAAATAAAAGTTCTGTTTACTTTACCTTGTCAGTCTCAAAACCAAGTGCACATATTTCAAACATGTATGGTTTTTAAAAAATAAGCATGAAACAAAGTATAGATTAAATTAATCTACATGACAATATTTTATGTCAGGCAATGAGAGGTGTAAAGAATAATTCAGCATACCATATGTCGTTGTATCTGTTCTGGATTTCTCAATCCAGGGAGAGATGATAAAAGAAGGCTAATTAATAAAAATAAAATTACTTTATTTATAAAATTGTGCTTCACAAGTTAAGGAATGGTTTGCTTATTCTGGTTTTCCTTTCAGAAAGCAAAGGCTTATATTCAGGTAGTTAATTTTGGGAAGTGATCTTGAGAAACGGGAGTGAAAGATTGTGGAAAATGAAGCAAGGAAGGAGAGAAATCGGCTCAAGAGTGCCATTGGGTGGGCAACTGTGACTCTGACAAGGAGTGTAGACTGCCTCAGAGTGGACCACCCAAGGAATGGGAGAGGGAGGCACTTACACATCTCCCATTAGTCAAGCACTGCCCTATGGGTGTTAATTCCCTTGTACTTTCAGGCTGCATATGTGTAGGTGTGTGGCAGGTTCTCAAAAGGTCTTTTAGGTAGTGACAGAGAAGCCCTAGGTCAGAATTGGAGAGAAAACTGGTGAAGCTAGGTAAAGTGTTGTCAGGATGCACTTGGAAGCAAAAGAGTTGGCTGCAGCAATGTCTGTAGTCATAGGTGAGCTGAGAAGATGAGAAATGGGGTACAAAGGAGTCCAATATATTGAAGTACCAGTTCTGATGGACTCGTCATGACTGCTAAGAGTCTTGTGGAAAATTTAGGGACTGCTTCTGGACTTAGAAGCAAAGAGCTCGATGTCTGCAAGATGGGAGCTGTGGTATTTCTTAAGTTCATTTTCACTGTGTCTTCTGGATGTGGAGGGCCATAACTTTGACTCATTGCTTCCATCTTTGACAGGACTGCAGTTAAGGTGGATTGTGGCTAAAGGAGCAGCCAGAAACCACATGACCTGGCTGTAAATGTTTTCCCTTTTAGGAATGTTTAGATATTGCTTTAAGATATAAAATAAAACTAGAAACTTTTTTTGGTGTCTAGCAAAGCAAGTTTGTCATGAGTTGGAATTTGCAGTTACTGCTTTAGATTGAAGAGACAAACCTACAGGAAGGATGGCAATGAGCATTTTCCACATATATAACCAGAAGATGAAATAATGTTCACTTTTAAAAGAAGAAGAAAGAGATTTGTGAGATTTGTATACTGTGCATAGTATCCCAGAGGTTGTTCTTAAACAAAATTACTGTAAGACCCAGAAACAAATCTTTCTATAAAAGCGCTAGATTCTGCTACTAATCAAGAGCACAGCTATAGTAGGTTCCTCAAAAAAAAAAAAAAAAACCACCTTTATCTCTTCATATATAAACAAAAATCCTATACTGTGCATAGTATCCCAGAGGTTGTTCTTAA
>NW_006921650.1:2342490-2353678 GCF_000298275.1 Orycteropus afer afer | reverse complement strand
AATGAAAGCAAATAAGGAAGATTTTCCCCTAGAGTACTGGAAAGAACCAGGGACCAGAAATTCTAGTGATGCTGGCTTAACTAATGAATCACGTGTCTTATAGAGAGCTGTTGTTGTTATGTGCCGTGGAGTCAGACCTGACTCATAGCGACCCCTCCTTGGGTTTCCGAGGCAGTATCACTAAGGAAGTAGATTGCCCAACCTTCCTTCCCAGGAGTGGCTGGTGGGTTTGAACCGCTGGTCTTCTGGTTAGCAGTCAAATGCCTTAGGCACCATGCCACCAGAGCTGTGTGTGGAGAAATCAATAGATAATTAGAATAAACTGAATGTTTAAGCAGGTGAGAGAAAGAGTAACACAGGAACCATAGAACAATATTATTAGAAGTTTTGATGTGAGCTAAGAGAGTAAACTTTTTGCATTGGAATTAGAAGGACCAGTTAGCTCCTGAGTAGATTGCTCCCCACTCCTGAGATGGGAAAAAAGTCCCTGGTATGGGAGGTAGGATTTGAGGAATTTATTTCTTCTCCAGTTGCATGGCATTTGGGCAAAAGTAGTATTGTGCGGTTAATGTTCAAAAACATCCAGGTGATGCTTTGGGCAGTAGTCATGATTAATGAAGGAGATTATAAGTGGCACAGTCAAGAACTACTTGTCCTACCGATTGTGAAACCAAAGCACCCTTTGACGCCCTGAGTAGGGACTCATGCTTCAGTTAGGTGACACACTGCATCCAAAAGCATAAAGCATGTGCTGAAATTAATTAAACCTATAGCACAAACCTAAGCAGATGCAAAATATTTACTGTATTAGAACATTTTCTAAGGTCCTTGGTGAGAGGTAAACTAGAAAGAAAAACTATCTTGAAAGACTTGTTCTGAAATTGGATTATTTTGCCATTCAATAAATGGAATTGTATCCTTTTCAAAGTGATTTTCCAAGTCAACCATACTAATAGAATTGATCATAGTCCTTTGAAATGATGACACAATCTTTTCTCCAGAGTTCTTTCAGGGAAATGATTGTCATTCTTCAAACACCAAGCTTACATCCAGCATAGCCAGAAACTCAAGGGCAGACATCTTTATGAATAGCATTTTTCTCTGCCTTTGCTAAAAACTCGTGGAGAATTGGCTCAGGCTAACGGGTGTGAGTTTAGAATTGTTCTTGTTGTTAGGTGCTATTGAGTCAGCTATGACTCATAGCAACACTGTATACAAGAGAATGAAGCACTGCCCAGTTCTGTGCCAGCCTCACTATCCTTGTTATACCTGAGCCCACCATTGCAGCCACTCTGTAAATCCATCTCATTGTGGGCCTTCCCCTTTTTGTTGACCCTCCACTTTACCAAGTATAATATCCTTCTCCAGGGAATGGTCCCTTCTGACAACATGACCAAAGTAGGTGAGATGAAGTCTGGCCAATCTCACTTCCAAGGAGCATTCTGGCTGCACTTCTTTGAGGACAGATTTAGTTTTTCTGGCAGTCCATGGTACTTTCAATATTCTTCTCCAACACCACAACTCAAAAGCATCAACTGTTCTTTGGACTTCCTTATTCATTGTCCACCTCTCACATGCATATGAGGCGATTGAAAATACCATGATTTGGGTTAGGTGCACCTTAGTCTTCAAAGAGATATCTTTGTTCTTCAGTGCTTTAAAACAGTCTTTGGCAGTAGATTTGCCCAATGTAATACATTATCTGATGTCTTGACAGCTGCTTCAATTGGTGTTGATTGTGGAACCAGGTAATATGAAATCTTTGACAACTTCAATCTTTTCTCCATTTATCGTGATACTGCTTATTGATCCAGTTGCGAGGATTTTTGTTTTCTTTATGTTGAGATATAATCCATACTGCAGACTGTAGTCTTTAGTCTTCATTAGCATGTGGTCCAAGTCATCCTTACTTTCAGCAAGCAAAGCTGTGTCAACTGCATATTGCAGGTTGTGAATGAGTCTTCCTCCAATCCTGAAGCCACTCTCTTCTTCATATAGTCCAGCTTCTCAGACTATTTGCTCAGCATGCAGATGCAATAAATATGGTGAAAGGATACAACCCTGATGCACTCCATTCCTGACTTTAAACCATGCAGTATCCCCTTGTTCTGTTCAAATTACAGACTCCTGGTCTATGCACAGCTTCCTCAAGAGCACAATTAAGTGTTCTGGAATTCCCATTCTTCTCGATGTTGTCCATAATTTGTTATGATCCACACAATTGAATACTTTTGCATAGTCAATAAAACATAAGTAAACATCTTTCTAGTATTCTTTGCTTTCAGCCAAAATCCATCTGACATCAGCAATGATATTCCTTGTTCCACATCCTCTTTCTAATCCAGCTTGCATTTCTGGACGTTCTTGGTCAATATACTGCTGCAACCATTTTTGAATTATCTTCAGCAAGATTTTACTTGTGTGTGATATTAATTATATTGTTCAAGAATTTACAAATTCTATGGATAGATAGGTGGACAGGCTAAACGATTAGGTATGTCTAAATGGGGAGTGTATCCAAGATCATATATAGGGTTGGCAGACAATGGTCCTATAAGTTTATGTGAATGATCAGAATCCCCAGGTGTATAGTACAGTTGACAAGGGGCTAGGTTGTGGTCACTGCTTGGTCATAGCCAGCTACCCAGAGTGACTGAGTAGTTGATCCTGAGGGCTTGGGACCATAGTCACAGGGGACATCAAGCTCAATTGGCATAACATACTATACAAAACATTGTTCCACCTCCTACTTTGGTGAGTAGTGACTGGGATCTTAAAAGCTAGCAAGCTGCCACCTAGATGCAATGATGGGTCTCTCCTCATCAAGAGCAAAGAAGAAAGAAGAAAACCAAAATTAATGGAAACAATCAGTCCTCATGACTGGTACACCGTAGGATCTGCAACCTATACAACTATGACACCAGAAGAACTAGATGGTGCCTGGCTACCACTGTCATCCACTTGGAAGGGATGTAGGAGATCCTGGATAGAGAGGGAGAACAATGTGGAACAAAACTCAAAATCATTTGGAGGGAAAAAAAAAGATGGTGGGGACCAGGTTTGCTGGTCCAATGGAGCCTGGTGGAACCACTGAGACTATGGCCCCTAGCTACCCTTCAGGTCTGGAATTGAACCCACACCTGTGATTTCCAGCCAAACAAAGTACAGGCATGTGAGTTAAACATTTACCTCAAGTAGACATACGCCCTAGAGAGAACAATCATGGGAGAAGGAAGGGCTGCTTATGCACAGGGAGACAGCTCAGGGGGCAGGAGAGTATGAAGGGATGGACACTGGGAAGTGGTAACTATGGGGAGGAAGTGGGAGGCGAGCTGTTGCATTGTGGTAAACTGTGGTCAATGACATGGGACAAAGTATATGTGAACTGCTGTATGGAAAGCGAATTTGCTCTGTAAACCTTCACCCAAATCACAATAAAAAAAAAAAAAATTCGAAATTCTGTGGGATCACCTTTCTTTGGAATGGGTACAAATATGGATCTCTTCCAGTCAGTTAGCCATGTAGCTGTCTTTCAAACTTCTTGGCATAGATGAGTGAGTGCCTCCAGTGCAGCATCCATTTGTTGAAACATCTCAATGGGCATTCCGTCAGTTTCTGGAGCCTTGTTCTGCACCAGTTCCTTCAGTGACACTTTGACTTTTTCCTTGAATACCATTGGTTCTTGATCATATGCCACTTCTTGAAATGGATGAACATTGACCAATTCTTTTTGGTACATTGACTCTGTATTCTTCTTTTGATGTTTCCTGCATCAGTCAATGTTTTGTCCATAGAATCTATTAGTATTGTTACTTGAAACTTGAATTCTTTCTTCAATTCTTTCACCTTGAGAAATGCCAAGTGTGTTCTTCCCTTTTGATTTTCTAACTCCAGATCTTGCACGTTTCATTATAGTAATTGACTTTGTCTTCTCAAGCTCTTCTTTGAAATCTTCTGTTCACCTCTTTTATCTTCTAACTTCTTCCATTTGCTTTAGCTACTCTCTGTTCAAGGGCAAGTTTCAGAGTCTCTTCTTATATCCATTTCTGTCTTTTTAGTGACCTTTTCTTTCTTCATGGATGATGTTTTTGATGTCATCCCATAATTCCTCTGATTTTTGGTCACTGGTGTTCAATGCATCAAATCTACTCTTTAAATGGTCTCTAAATTCAGGATATATATAATCAAGGAAGAGCTTGAGCCTCCTCAGAGTAGAGTCAACCTTAATGATGTGGGTGCAACAAAGCTTTCAGAATCTCCATTAGCTAATGTGGCACAACTCAAAATGAGAAGAAACAGCTGTAAATATCCATTAATATTTGGAACATGGAATGTACAAAGTATGAATCTAGGAAAATTGCAAGTCATCAAACATGAAATGGAATGCATGAAGATCAATATCCTAGGCATTAGTGAGCTGAAATAGACTGATTTGGGCCATTTTGAATCAGACAACCATATGAAGTACTATGCCAGGAATGACAAATTGAAGAGGAATGGCATGGCATTCATCATCACAAAGAATGTTTTAAGATCTGTCCTGAAGTACAATGCTGTCACCAATAGGATAATATCCACATGCCTCTAAGGAAGACCAGTTAAAACTACTATTATTCAAATTTACACACCAAAGCCAAAAATGACAAAATTGAAGCTCTCTAGCAATTTCTGTGGTCTGAAATTGACCAAACACGCGATCAAGATGTTTTGATTATCACTGGTGATTGGAATGCAAAAGTTGGAAGCAAAGAAGAATCACCAGTAGTTGGAAAATATGGCCTTGATGATAGAAATGACACTGGAGATTGCATGATAGAATTTTGCAAGATGAACTACTTATTTATTGCAAATACCTTTTTCCAGCAACATAAATAACAGCTATACCCATGGACTTCTCCAGATGGAGTACGCAGGAATCAGATTGACTACATCTAAGGAAAAAGGAAATGGAGAAGCTCAATATCTTCAGTCAATACAAGGCCAGGAGTAACTAGGTAACAGACCATCAACTGCTCATATTCAAGTTCAGAAGTTAAAGACAATTCAGATAAGTTCACAAAAGCCAAAATATGACCTTGATTATATCCTTCCTGAATTTAGAGACCATGTAAAGAGTTTAGAATTGGGGGATGCTAATTTTTCTGCCTGCCATTCCAAAGATGGGATCTGCTTGGCTTCTTGCAGAGAAATCCCTTTTACTTTGGCAACTGAGAACTTAGTCACCTACACAGTGGTACCAAGTGAAACTGGTGAGTTTCCTCTTATCTACCCATAATTTCTCAAGCCCCCACACATTCTATAAAATGCCATCTGAGGATACTGTTACTAGCACAGGTACTTCCCTAGGTTCCAAACCTTCTTAGCATCTGAATGCATAGGACTACAGCTTTGTTTTGGATGGTGTGATTGGATGGCATCTAGCTTCTCTCCAGCATGCTACCCATAGAACTCTCCTCTCTGCTCAGTGTTAGGCAATGCTCCATCTATCTCCTTTCTAGCTTGAGCTCCCTAGATATTGTACTGTTGGTCAACCCAGAGCTCCTAGATGTGACTTTCTCGGAAGAAATAGTGGCTACTTCGTCCTGGGTAGAATATTTAAGGAGCCAAAAGCTAGCCTGCATCTAGTCAGCCTTGCTCTAACATTGTTACCTCTTGGTCTGAATATGTGATATATTGAATATATTTGATGATTCCCACATCTAAGCCCCATCTTATCTGCCTCTCAACTACAACTACATTCTGAGTCAGAATCCTTATTTTGATTATCCATCTGTTATCAAGTTTCTCCGGGTCTAACCTGCAGTATAGCTTCCTCCTACTTTCCTTTCCAGTGAATGAAGATCTGTCCTTGGATAGAAGTGTCCATGTCTAATGTCCATGACCAGACCAACTCAAGGCTAATGTTTTTTCTGTTTGGCACTTCCTCCTTACATTACCAGGGCCAGCCTTATCTAGCTATTGACTACTACTCCTTCTCTCAGCCCTCCTGCCTGGGCTCATGACTATGCCTATCCCTGTTACACTTTTTATCTTTTCCTAGAATCTCTCTAGCTCCATAACCCATACATCTTTGACCTCATTTTTTCAGTAGCTAATCAACATCCAGTAACAATATTAAACTTCATTGGGCATTTCCTAAGCGTCAGTATTGACCTCAAGACATCCTCAGGATGGGTATCATTATGCCATTTTATAGATGAGAAAAATGAATCTTGGAGAGACCAGAGGGAGTAGGACCAGATTCAGGCTTGGGTCTGTGGAGTATCAAAGTCCAAGATCCTCTATTTCACCAAACTGCATCCCTTTGAGAATAGCTACAGTATATTAATTTCAGTCATCACTAGTATTGTAATTTCTTACTTATTGATAAATATACTGAGACTTAGGGACCTAGAGGGTGAAGAAGCCAAGATTTGAGTCAAGTTTGATTCTGTTAATTTTGCTCTTTCCACTACCCCATGCTATATTCTACTTAGACACTTACTAATTTATACTTGATTTGTAAACACTCAAATTTCAGTATGCAAATGGTTTGAATACCCCTGTAATAAAATCTCTTGTTATTGCATCTGAACAGTGAATTTTGCCTTTAGTTAACACCTTCTTCCCTTCTGGTCTCTTCCTCCTTCTCAGCCTCTCCCTCCTCTTGTCCTTGGAATGACTCATTTCTCTTCAGCAGGCATAGATTGTCCCTGAGGGTGCTTACAGAAGTTGAAACATCAGCCATAATGCCAGCTTTAAATTACTGTGAGGAATGGAGCTATCAATCTCCTGGTGACTCATGTGTGCTGACTAGTACCATGTCTCCCTGTGGGTAAATCTATGTGGGATGATGTTTATAATTGGGAGATGGGTTGGCAAAAGAAGAATTGAGACATGAGACATTAGATGAGGTGATTAGGTCTAACAGGCTACAATGGCTTGATGCATCCATTTCTGCAGTTGGCATTTAGCTGCCACCAGTCGGGACCAGTCAGTCTCTCAGACCTGGGCACAGACTCCTTCAGACAGTGCTACTGCGGAGTGTAGAAAACTCATTATTGTGATGATTTTTTCAAATAATTTTTTTAAAATCAATGTTGTTGTTGTTGTTGTTATTTGCATCAGACCCGACTTATAGTGACCCCTCCTTGGGTTTCTGAGGCAGTATCACTAAAGAAGTAGATTGTCCAACCTTCCTTCCGAGGAGTGGCTGATGGGTTTGAACCACCAGAATATGTATAAAATATAAAGAATAAATATAGTAAATATCCACTTAGTTGCTAGCCTGGGTGGCACCAATGGTTAAACGTTTGACTACTAGCTGACAGGATGGCAATTCAGATCCACCCAGGTGTCTCAAATCCACCTACAGACATCTGGGAAGACAGGCCTGGTCACTGTTTCCAAAAGGTCATAGCTTTCAAAACCCTATAGAGAAGTTCTATTCTGCACACATGGTCTCACCTGAGTCAGAATCCACTTGATGGCAACTAACAATAAGTATGTAGTGGGACAGTGTGGTAAAAACCACAATTTATTTATCTGTTCTGCTGCTGATGGACATTTTGTTTGTTTAAAGTTTGTTGAGATTATAAGTGATGCTACCATGTATATTGTTGGGTATTTCTCTTGGTGTTTATGTACATGAATTTATAGGAGTAGAATTCCTGGGTCATGGTATATACACATTTTCAAGTTTATTTGAAAGTGACAAATTGTGCTGCAAAGTGGTTATAGCAATCAATACTTCTATCAGCAGAAAAAGTCCAACTTTTACCCAAATACTTAATAGCATATATTGCAGCTAGACTTTAATTTTCATCAATTTTGTGGGTGAGATTTATTATCTCATTGTAGTTTGAATTTGTATCTCATGATTTCTAATAAAGCTGAGCACCTTTTCATATGTTGCTTCCACTTATGATTTATAATCTGTGAATTCCCTGTTCAAGATTTTGCCTCTTTTTCTATCAGATTGTTTTCTTTCTTTCTGTTTAATTGATTTGTAAGAGGTTATTATTTTTTGACACATTCTGGATATTAATCTTTTGTCAGTTTTATGTGTTAAAAATATCTTTTCCCACTCTGTATCTTTTCTTTTCATTATTTTTATGTCTTTTGTATAAAAACAGAGAATTTTACTTTTCTTTGTGGTTTTTGTGTGTGTCCTATGAAATTCTTCCCTATATGGAGGTCATGAAAATATTCTCCTATGTTGTTATCTTTGCCTTTTTGTCTAAATTTTTAATATAACTGGAATTAATATAATAGGGATTGTGGTAGTTAAGATTGTGTGTCAACTTGGTTGGGCCATGGTTTTGAGTGGCTGGGCAGCTAGATGTGGTTATTCCCCATAATAAGATTGTAATCACCTCCATAGTGGAATCTGCTGTGAGCAGCTAAGTAATAGCCTGCTTCCAGTATATAAGGAGATGCTTTGAGAATGGTCTTTAGCTTTTTGGCACATTTTGGATCCAGCATATGGCCAAGTCACCAGTGGCTTGCCATGCTGCCTGCCAATCTTGGGATTGTTCCTGGACTTGACCCAGTGGCCTGCAATGTGCCTGTTGACCTTAGAATTGTGCCATTCTACTTGCTGAACTTGGGTTTGTCAGCATCAGCAGCCAACAGCTGTATGAGTTAGGAGACATCTCTAGCTCCAATGGGCCTGGAGTAAGAGGCAGAGCTGAAGGTCAAGATTGATGGACCTCCACCCATTCCCTAGAGCTGGCACTTTGAATTTGGACTAGCCTCCTAAACTGTTAGAGAATAAATTCCTGTCTGTTAAGTCATTCACTTGTACTATTTGTTATAGCAATGCTAGAGAGCTAAGATCTAATCTTAATTTCACATTTGTGGATACATAAACTGACTAGGATTATTTAATGAAAAATATATTATTTCTTCAAAGATCTGTCATATCCCTTCTGCCATACATAAAGGATCCATGTATCTGAGTAGAACTGTTTCTAGGCTTTCTATTCTGCTTCATTTCACTATCCTCATTATAGAACCTCTCTGTCTTACTTATTATGGTTTTCTCATAATCATAGATTTATGATAAGGCCTTTGCTCTTCCATATAAACTTTCAAACCCACAGAATTCGTGTTGGGATCTTGAAGGGAATATTGTAGAAATTACACATCAAATTGGGAATAGTCAGCATGTATATAGTATGAAGTCTACCTATCCATGAATATGAAGTATATATTTGCATTTATTTAGCTTTTCTTTTCACCATTTGTCTCTCAGTTTATCATACTGTGGTGGATTGCATGTTTCAGTGATTCTGGAAGCTATGCCAATATTTCAAATATGAGCAGGGTCATCCATAATGGACAGGTTTCAGTAGAGCTTCCAGACTAAGACAGACTAGAAAGAAGGATATGGCCATGTCCACTTCTGAAAAACTTGGCCACTGAAAACTTATGAATAGCAGGGACACATTGTCTGATATCATGCTGGAATATGAACTCCTCAGCTTGGAAAGCATCAAAATACAACTGAGTAGAGTTGACCTTAATAACATGGATGGAGTAAAACTTTCTGGAATTTCATTTACTGATATGGCATGACTCAAAAATGAGAAGAACGTGGAATGTATGAAGTATAAATCAAGGAAAATTAGAAGTTATAAAAAATAAAATGAACACTTAAAGATTGATATCCTAGACATTGGGTAGCTGAAACGGACTGGTATTGGCCATTCTCAGTTGGACAGTCATATGGTTTACTATCCTAGGAGTGACAAATTAAAGAGGAATGGCATCACATTCATCATCAGAAAGATCATTTCAACATCTATCCTGACATACAATGTTGTCAGTGATAGGATAATATCCATATGCCTACAAGGAAGACTGGTTAATACTACTATTATTCAAATTTACACACCAACCACTAAAGCCACTGATGAAGAAATTGAAGATTTTTACCAACTTCTGCAGTCTGAAATTGACCAAATGTGCAATCAAGATGTATTGATAATTACTGATGGTTGGAATGGGAAAGTGGGAAACAAAGAAGAATCACTGGTAGTTGGAAAATATTACCTTGGTACAACAACAGAGGTCTCTCTCATAACAGAATTTTGCAAGACTCATGACTTACTTATTGCAAATACCTTTTTTCAACAACATAAATGGCAACTATACCCATGGATCTTACCAGATGGAACACACAGGAATAAAATAGACTACATTTATAGAAAGAGACAATGGAAAAGCACAATGTTATCAATCAGAACAAAGCCAGGGACTGACTGTGGCACAAATCATCAATTGCTCATATGCAAGCTCAGTGTGAAGCTGAATAAAATTAAAACAAATCCACAAAAAACAAAATACGACCTTGAGTCTATCCCACCTAAATTTAGAATCCATCTGAAGAATAGATTTGATGCACGGAACACCAGTGACAAAAGCCCAGATGAGTTGCGTGATAACATCCAGACCGTCATACATGAAGAAAGCAAAAGGTCATTAAAAAGCCAGGAAAGAAATAAAAGACCAAAACAGATGTCAGAAGAGACTCTGAAATTGCTTTTGAAAGGAGAGTGGCTAAAGCAAATGGAAGAAAGGATGAAATAAGAACAGAAGATTTCAAAGGACAGCTCAAGAAGACAAAGTAAATTATTTTAATGAAATGTGCAAAGACCTAGAGTTAGAAAGTCAAAAGGAAGAAATGTGTGGCATTTCTCAAACTGAAAAAAACGGAAGAAAAAATTCAAGCCTCGAGTGGCCATATTGAAGGATTCAATAAACAATGAACAATGCAGGAAGCATCAAAAGGAGAAGGAAGGAATATGCAGTCACTGTACTAAAAAGTATTAGTCTACATTCAACCATTTTAGGAGGAAGCATATAATCAAGTACCAATTCTATAGAAGGAAGAAGTCGAAGCTGCATCAAAGGAATTGGAAAAAAAAAAAAAAAAGTCTCCAGGAATTGCTAGAATACCCATCGAGATGTTTCAACAAATGGATACAGTGCTGGAAGCACTCTCTCATTTATGTCAAGAAATTGGGAAGACAGCTACCCAGCCAACAAACTGGAAGAAATCCATTTGTTTGTGCCAATTCCAAAGAAAGGTGATCCAACAGAAAGTGAAAATTATTGAGCAATATCTTTAATATCACAAGCAAGTAAAATTTTGCTAAAGATAATTGAAAAATGGGCCTGTGGCAAGATGGCGGACTAGGCAAAA
>NW_006921650.1:2334697-2335385 GCF_000298275.1 Orycteropus afer afer | reverse complement strand
AAAAAAAAAAAAAAAAAAAAAAAGATAATTGAAAAATGGTTGGGAACTGCCAGAAATCCATGCTGATATAATAGGATGTGGAATGTGGGATAACATTGATGATGTTAGATGGATCTTGGCTGAAAGGAGAGACTACCAGAAAGATGTTTATCTGTGTTTTATTGACTATGCAAAGGCATTCAACTGTGTGGAACATAACAAATTATGGGTAACATTATGAAGAATGGGAATTCCAGAATACTTAATTATGCTCATGAGGAACCTGTACATAGACCAAGAGGCAGTCATTCGAGCAGAAAAGGGGATACTGCATAGTTTAAAATCAGAAAATGTGTGCATCAATGTTGTATCCTTTCACCATTCTTATTTAATCTGTATGGTAAACAAATAATCCAAGAATCTGAACTATATGAAGGACTCAGCATCAGGATTGGAGAAAGACTCATTAACCACATGCAATATGGAGATGACACAACCTTGCTTGCTCAAAATGATGAGGTTTTGAAACACTTACTGCTAAAAATGAGAGATTATGGCCTTAAGTATGGATTGCCCCTCAATATTAAAAAAAGAAAAAAAAAAGCCTCACAACTGGACTGATAAGCAACATCATGATAAATGGAGAAAAGGTTGAAGTTGTCAAGGTTTTAATTTTGCTTGGATCCACAATCAATGCCCATGGAAGCAG
>NW_006921650.1:2331253-2333287 GCF_000298275.1 Orycteropus afer afer | reverse complement strand
TCGGACCTGACTCATAGCGACCCCTCCTTGGGTTTCCGAGGCAGTATCACTACAGAAGTAGATTGCCCCATCTTCCTTCCGAGGAGTGGCTGGTGATTTTTTTCTATAGCTATTGAGATTATCAAAGAGCTTTGGTGGCATAGTGGTTAAAGCATTTCACTGCTAATCAAAAAGTTGGTTGTTTGAACCCACTGGCTACTCTGTGGGAGAATGATGAGGCCATCGGCTTCCGTAAAGATTTGTGCCTGTGGGGCAGTTCTGTTTGTCCTATAGGGTCACTATGAGTCAGAATTGACTGGATGGCAGTAGGTTTTGTTTTGGTTTTTATTGAGTTTATTATATGATTTTTTGTTGTTGTTGTTTTCATTTGGTAATATGGGGATATACATTAATTCATTTTTAAAGTAAAATCCAACTTACATTCCTAGATCAACCAAATGTGGTCTTGATGTATTATCTTAAAACACACCCACACACATATCTGGAGTATCTGTGTTAACATTTTCCATAAGGTTTTTGTATCTATGTTTATGAGCACAACTGATGTGCAAATTTGTTCTTGTGTTGTTATTGTTGTGTGCCACCAAGTCAATTCTAATTCATAGTGACCCAATGTGACAAAGTAGAACTGCTCCGTAAAGTTTCCTAGTAGTCTTTACAGGAGCAGATGTCCAGGTCTTTTTCTCCTGCAGAGGGGCTAATTGGTTCGAACCACCGGTCTTTCAGTTAGCAATCAAGTGTATAGCCACTGCACCACCAGAGCTCCTTTTTGTTGTCATACTCCATTGTATTTTCTATCAAAGTAATACTATCCTGATAAAGTGATCTGGGAAGTATTCTCACTTTTCTAAACTCTAAAATATATTGTGTGATATTACAATGAGTTTTCCTTGATTGTTTAAGGACTTATTTCTTCCTTGAATATTTGCTGGAAATTGCTGGTAATGCTTGACTGGACTTAGTGTTTTTCTGTGAGGTCGGTAATATCTGATTCAACTCCTTTTATGATTATAAGACTGTTCACATTTCCTATTTCTCCCTAAGTCAATGTTAATAAGTCATTTTCTGGAAGGTTATCCACTTCATCAGAGTTTTCAAATGTATTGACATAAAGTAATACCTTCTTAATCTTTGTGGAATCATTGATTGTTTTACTCCTAATATTGTTTACTAGTGCTTTCTTACCTTTTCAAGTATCAGCCCTCAGAGATATTTGTCTATTTTATTAGTTCTTGCAAAGAATCTTGATATGCTTTTTCACACTGCTATTTTTCCAGGAAAAATTTCTACTTTTTATGAAATAATTTCAAAAATTTAATATTACACTGGACCCTTGAGAAATCATTTCTTGTCTCATAAGTACTTCAAATACTTCTTAAGTATAAATTTGGGTTGAACTTCATGAGGATAAACAATTATGAAACCAGTTTACTTGAGGATTTAGGATATTAAATATGCTGTTGTACAGTCTTAAGTAGGAAACAGATTGGATACTCATACAAAACTTTCCCTATTTTACCTCCATAAGCTTTTGCAAACAGGTCTTAACAAGTTGATTTCCAAATCCTGTAAGCAACTTACCAGTACAGGACACAGCAATAATCAGAAAGGGACAAACAGAACCCTGGCTGCTTCAACCAGGGTAAAAGATGATGAAGGAAACTATTAAGTCTGAAGGTCATACAACTGCTTCCCAACCTTATTTTGCATTGCACTTCCTCATTATTCCCTGTGCTAACTAAATGGAGCTATAGATTGTCTCCAGACAGGATCTGCTCATGTTTATCTTTCCTTTATTGCCTCTGCCTGGATTTCTCTTTTAAAATCTTTACCCAAAACACACCTATCCTTAAAATAGTGCCTAAGGCACTTGCCTGCTAACCAGAAGTCTCGCGGTTCAAATCCACCAGCTACTCCTCAGAAGGAAGATGGGGCAGTCTACTTCCGTAGTGATGTTGTTGTTGTTATGTGCCGTCGAGTCAGACCCGACTCATAGCGACCCCTCCTTGGGTTTCCGAGACAGTATCACTATGG
>NW_006921650.1:2328969-2330192 GCF_000298275.1 Orycteropus afer afer | reverse complement strand
GATCCCTCTCTGAGTGGTTGACGCTGGTAGCCAGGTACCTTCTACTTCTTCTGGTCTCATGGTCATATAGGCTGAGGACCATATAGTCTACTAGTCTCTTGGACTAATTGTTTCCATGTGTCTTTGGTTTCCTTCATTATTCTTTGCTCAAGATGAGGAGAAATCCATCATTACATCTTAATGACCACTTGCAAGCTTTTAAGACCCCAGTCACTACTCACCAAAGTAGTATGTAGGACAATGTTTTTGTGTAGTATGTTATGCCAATTGAGCTTGATGTCCCCCATGACCATGGTCCTGAGCTCACAGGTCGAAGTACTTGCTCCCTCAGGGCAGCTGGTTGTGGCCAAGGGGCCATCACAACCTTATCCTTTGTCATTTCTACTATACACATGGAAGTTGTTACAGCATTTACAAATACACTTATAGAAACATCGTCTGCCAGCCCTATACATGGTCATGGGCACCCCTGCCTAGATATACCTGATCATTCAGCCTATCTACCCATCTACCCACCCATAGATCAATGCTTGCCATCACTGACAACTCAGAACTGTACTTGCAAAAGGGTTCATCTTTGTTATCTCCCATCTCCCTCTCTATATCTTCCTCTTCCTCAATGCCACCGTGTTGATCACTCACTTTTGGTACATTGCCCTTCCCTTCACCCAAATCAGTACTTGTCTCTACCTATCTGGCTGTATTCCCTCCTCTCCCCTCCCATCACTGGTAACCAACAAAGAAAGTTTCCTTCCATATATAAACCTTTCCTTGACTTTTTACAGTAGTGAACTAATACAATATGTGTCCTTCTGTGATTGACTTATTTCACTTAGCATAATGTGCTCCAAGTTCATCCACGTTAATGCAGTGTTTCGCAGATTCTACATTATTCTTTAGGGTTGCATAATGTTCTGTTGTGTGTATGTACCATAGTTTGTTTATCCACTCTGCTGTTGATGGGCACTTATGTTGTTTACATCCTTTTGCTATTGTAAATAGTGCTGCCGTGACCATGGGTGTGCATATATCTGTGCTTGTCCTGGCTCTCACTTCTTTAGGATATATAACTAGTAATGGGATTGCTGGTTCAAATGATATTGCTAATTCCAACTTTTAAGGAATTCACATGCTGCTCACCACAGTGGTTGTATCATTTTACAGTCCTACCAGCAGTATATGAGAGTCCCAATCTCTTCACATCCTCACCAGCATTTGTTATT
>NW_006921650.1:2327245-2328674 GCF_000298275.1 Orycteropus afer afer | reverse complement strand
TAGTGATACTGCCTCAGAAACCCAAGGAGGGGTTGCTATGAGTCAGGGCCGACTTGACAGCACATAACAACAACAACAATGGTTGATGATCATGAACATTTCTTCATGTGTTTGTCGACTGCCTGAATATCTTCTTTAGTGAAGTGTCTATTCATGTCCTCTGCCCATTTTTTAATTGCATTGTTTGTCCTTTTGTTGTTGAGGTGCTGGAATTTTCCATAAACTTTAGAGATAAGTTCCTTGTGAGGTATGTCATTGCTGAATATTTTTTTCCCAATTTGTAGGTTCTCTTTTTACTCATTTGGAGAAATCTTTTGAAGCACATAAAATTTAATTTTTAGAAGCTCTCATTCATCTAGGTTACCTTCTGCTGCTTGTGCATTTTGGGTTATGCTTGAGAATCTGTTTATGCCATAATTTAGGGCACCTAAATTTGCCCCTATTTTTCCTTTGAGGAACTTTATAGTTTGAGGATTCATATTTAAGTCTTCAGTCCATCTGGAGTTAGTTTTCATGTATGTATGAGGTATGGATCTTGTTTCATTTTTCTGAAAAATATCCAGTTTTGCCAGCATCATTTGTAAAAGAGACTATCTCTTCCCTATTTAATGTATTTTGGCCCATAGGTCGCTAGATCTATTCCTGGGTTCTCATTTCTATCCCACTGGTCTATGTGTCTGTCAATGTACCAATACTAGGCTGTTTTGACTACTGTGGTTTTAGAGTAAGTTTTGAGATCTGGGAATGGAAGACTTCTTATTTTGTTCTTCTTCTTCAATAATGCTTTGCTTATCCAAGGTCTCTTTCCTTTCCATGTAAAATTAGTGGTTGGTTTTTCCATATCCTTAAAGAATATTGATGGGATCTGGATTGGGATTGCATTGAATGTATAGGTTGCTTTGAATTGTATTGACATTTTCACAATGTTCAATCTTCCTATCCACAAGCATGGTATGTTCTTCCATTTATGTAGATCTATTATAGTTTCTTTCTTTCTTTCTTTCTTTCTTTTTTTTTTAATTTTTATTGTGATCTGGGTGAAAATTTACAGAGCAAATTCATTTTCCATACAGCAGTTCATAAACATTTTGTCTCATGACATTGACTGCAATTCCCCACCCACAGTGTGACAGCTCTCTTCCCACTTCCTCCCTGTATTACATCTTCCCTGTGTCCTTCCCTCCATTCACTCCTGCCCCCCAGGCTGTCTCCCTGTGCAAACACTGCCCTTCTGTTCTTCCATGATTTATCACTCCATGTAGTGTATCTACCTGATGTAAGTGTTCACCCCATATGCCTGTCTCTTGTTTAGCTGGAAGACACAGGAGTGAGTTCAATTCCACACTTGAAGGATAACTAGGGGCCATAGACTTAGGGGTCTCACCAGGCTGTATCAGACCAGCAAACCTGGTCTTTTTTTTTTTTTTTT
>NW_006921650.1:2324453-2326300 GCF_000298275.1 Orycteropus afer afer | reverse complement strand
AGGAAGGTTAGGCAATCCTACTTCCATAGTGATACTGCCTCGGAAACCCAAGGAGGGGGTCGCTGTGAGTCAGGGATGACTCGACGGCACATAACAACAACAACAACAAGGACTTCCAATACAATGTTGAATAGAAGTGGTGATAGAGAACATCCTTTCTGGTTCCTGTTTGCAAGGGGAGTGGTTTCAGTCTCTCTCCATTGAGAATAATGTTGGCTGCTGGTTTTGCATATATGCCTTTTATTATGTTGAGGAGTTTTATCAAATGCCTTTGCTGCATCGATTGATATGATCATGTGGTTCTTTTTCTTTATTTTACTTATGTGATGGATTATGTTGATTATTTTCCTAATGTTGAACCATCCTTGCATACTTGGTATGAACCCCACTTGGTCATAATGTATTATTTTTTTGATATATTGTTGGAGTCTATTGGCTAGTATTTTGTTAAAGATATCTGCATCTATATTCATGAGGGATATTGGTCTGTAGTTTTCCTTTTTAGTCATGTTTTTGCCTGGTTTTGGTACCAAGTTTATGCTTGCTTCATAAAATGAATTTGGGAGGATTCCGTCCTTTTCTATGCTCTGGAATACTTTGAGTAGGATTGGTTCAGTTGTTCTCTGAATGTTTAGAGGAATTCTCCAGTGAAACCATGTGGGCAAGGACTTCTTTTTGTTGGTAATTTAGATTGTTAGATTTCTTCTTTTGTTATGGGTCTGTTCAAGTTTTCCACCTCAGTCTGTGAGTTTAGATAAGTAGTATGTTTCTAAAAATCTGTCTATTTCTTCTAGATTTTCAAGTTTGTTGGAGTACCATTCTTCATAGTATCCTGATATTATCCTTTTTATTTCAGTTCGTTCTATTGTGATGTTGCCTGATTCATTTCTTATTCATGTTTTGTGTATTGCCTCCCTCTTTTACTTTGTTAAATTTACCTGTGGTTTGTCAATTTTATTAATCTTTTCAAAAAACCAACTTCTAGTCTTCTTGATTTTTTTTCTATTGTCTTTCTATTTTCTGTTTCATTTATTTCTGCTTGAATGTTTGTTATTTGTTTTCTTCTGGTAACTGTTGCCATTTTTGCTGCTCTTTTTCTAATTGTTGGAGATGTTGGGTTAAGGTGTTGATTTGGGCTCTTTCTTCTTTTTGATGTGTGCAATTATTGCTATAAATTACCCCCTGATCACTGCTTTTGCTGCGTTCCAAAGATTTTGACATGTGTATTTTCTCGTTTGATTCAAGGAATTTTTTAATTTCATTTTTCATTTCTTCTTTTGCCCAGGAGGTTTTAAGGAGGATGTTATTCAGTTTCCATGTGTTTGCTCTTTTTCTGTTGATCTTCCTACTGTTGGTTTCTAACTGTATAACATTATGATCTGAGAAGATGCTTTGCAGTATTTCAATGTTTTTAAATTTATTAAGGCTTACTTTGTGGCCTAAAATATGGTCTATTCTGGAGAATGTTCCATGTGCAGTGGAAAATAATGTATATTGTGCTGTTGTTGGGTGAAGTGCTCTTTAGATGTCTGTAAAGTCAAGTTGGTGGATTGTATTGTTTAGTTCTTCTTTGTCTTTGTTGAATTTCTTTTCAGCTGTTCTTTCATTGAAAGTGGTGTATTAAAGTCTCCTACTGTTACTGTTACATCTATTTGTTACATCTACTGTTACATCTATTTGTCCTTTTAATTCTGTTAAAGCCTAATTTTTGTATTTTGGTGTTCTTTCATTGGGTGCATAGATATTTATTATGGTTGTGGCCTTCTTGTTCAATCAATCCTTTAATCACTATATGATGTCCTTCCTTGTCTCGTATAGGAGCTCTGGTGGTATAGTGCCTAAGGCAT
>NW_006921650.1:2320273-2323713 GCF_000298275.1 Orycteropus afer afer | reverse complement strand
AACATTATGATCTGAGAAGATGCTTTGCAGTATTTCAATGTTTTTAAATTTATTAAGGCTTACTTTGTGGCCTAAAATATGGTCTATTCTGGAGAATGTTCCATGTGCAGTGGAAAATAATGTATATTGTGCTGTTGTTGGGTGAAGTGCTCTTTAGATGTCTGTAAAGTCAAGTTGGTGGATTGTATTGTTTAGTTCTTCTTTGTCTTTGTTGAATTTCTTTTCAGCTGTTCTTTCATTGAAAGTGGTGTATTAAAGTCTCCTACTGTTACTGTTACATCTATTTGTTACATCTACTGTTACATCTATTTGTCCTTTTAATTCTGTTAAAGCCTAATTTTTGTATTTTGGTGTTCTTTCATTGGGTGCATAGATATTTATTATGGTTGTGGCCTTCTTGTTCAATCAATCCTTTAATCACTATATGATGTCCTTCCTTGTCTCGTATAGGAGCTCTGGTGGTATAGTGCCTAAGGCATCTGACTATTAACCAGAAGGCTAGCAGTTCAAACACACTTGCCACTACTCAGGAGGAAGACTTGGCAATCTACTTCCTTAGAGATACCACTTTGGAAACCCAAGAAGGTGTTGCTATGAGTTGGAACTGACTTAATAGCAGTGAGTTTGGTTTCATTTTGTTTTTTTGTGTCTTAGGGAAGTTTTTGTCTTAAAGTCAATTTTATCAGAAATTAATGTTGCCACTCCTGCTCTTTTTTTTATTACCATTTGCTTGATATATCTTTTTTACAAACCTTTGATCTTCAGTCTATTGTTGTGTTTTCTCTGAGGTGTGTCTGTTGTAGACAGTGTATTGATGGGTTATGTTTTCTTCTCTAGTGTGCAGATTTCTGTGTCTTGAGTGGTCCATTTAATACATTTACATTCAGTGTAATTATCAACAAGTATGAATTTGTTAGTGTCATTTTGTTATGTGCTTTTTCATGGTGTTGCTGATGTCTTTGTTCCATATAATTTTCTCATTTTGTTTATGACTCATGTTATCATTTCCTTCATTGCTATTGTTTTAGTATTTGCTAAGTATCTGTACTTTTCCTCTTTTTAATTTTGATGCATAGGTTTATTATTTTTCATTGAAGTCACACTGTGATGTATAATACTCTTCCCAAGTTTAGAACAATCTCTTGTATCTTGCAATTATTGACTTCTTTACCATTTAGACGTTGCGTAGCTACACTATTTTTCCCCTCTTTTGGGTTTGTAGTTATCCTCATCTACCAATTGATATCTCTGGTTCCTTGATTACAATCTTTGTAAGCTTATTTTACTTTAGATACTTCCATAACTGGGTTGGCTTCTGCATTATGTCATCATGTGTGTTAATGGAAATGTCCTGATTTCACCTTCCTATTTGAGGAAAATTTTGCTGAGTGGCATAGTGTCTAAGGCATTTGACTGCTAACCAGAAGGCTGGCAGTTCAAACCCACCAGCCACTCTTCAGAAGGAAGGTTAGGCAATCTACTTCTGTAGTGATACCACCTAAGAAACCCAAGGATTGGTCGCTATGAGTTGGATCTGACTCAACAGGAGTGAGTTTGGTTTTTTTTTGTTTGTTTGTTTATATAATTCTTGGTTGGAATTTTTTTTTTCTTTCAGGGTTTTATATATATATCATCCCATTGCTTTCTTGCCTGCATGGTTTCTGCCAAGAAAGCAGAGCTTAGTCTTATTGGTTGCTTTGTGTAGGTAACTTTTTGTTTTTCCTGTGCTGCTTTCAGGATTCTTTCTTTGTCTTTGGTTTTGGTGATTTTGATGATGATACATGTCTTGGTGATTTACTTTTGCTGTCTATCCTGTTTGGGGTTTGTTGGACTTCTTGAATGGATATATCTTGTCTTTTATTATATCAGGGAAATTCTCTTCCAACAAATCTTCAACAATTTTCTCTATGGTTTTATTTGTCTCTTCCTGTTCTGAAATTCCAATGTCATCTCGATTGTTCCTCTTGATGGTATCCCACAAGAATCTTAGACTTACTTCATTTTGTTTTAATCTTTTTTACGCTCGTATCTTTATATCATATTTCCGCACAAATAACGTGTGTTATGTTTTGCATACCACATAACCTCCTGCATGTTATTTTCATAATCACACTATACCAATATGTTTTTACATGTTTATGACTTCAATTTCATTTTTCTTTTCTGTCCAATGGATTTAATATTAAGTCTTCATCTCCTGTTGATGTAAAAGTTTGGTTCCCCACAACAGACCCTCACCAGCCTACCCTTGAATTTTAAAACAGTCCCTCTCTAGGCAGGATTCCTCCTTGCTTTCTGCAATGGAGAAAGAAATTATTTATTTGTTCTGGAACAGCTGTCACCAAGGTGGCCAGCCCCAGCCCTGAATATCTGACTGGACACTCAGACAGGCGAGGCTGGTACACCACAGCCATGTGCATTCTGCTCCCCTTCTGGCTGGCCAACCATTGTACTTGGTCTGTTTGGATCTCCTGCCTGTGAGGACACCATGGGGCAGACATGAAAGCCATGGGCACAGAGGGGTCATGGATCCCTTCTTCAGAAAAGAGAGGCCCAACTGGCTGCCTGGGACCCCACATGGCTGGGACAGTGTACATGCTCATCTGCACTATCCTACTGCCTGGCTTCACATAGAGTCAGTGCCATGCAACCTGGATGCACACAGGCAAGGGCTCCCACCTGCCTCGGGACCAGCCATGCTCAGGTATGGCAGCTTCATGAGCAACCCCCCACCCATCTCTGGTACCGTGTACCTGAGTGCTGGCTACAGGAACTCTAGTGCTCTCAAGCCTGGCTGTGATTTGCCAAAGAGAAAATGAATACTTTCAATTGTTTGTTTTTCTGATTACTGGGCTACCACCAAACTCAATTTATGACTTCATGACCATGGCTTATATCTTTATGCAAATATGGGGAAAAGTATAATTTTCAGAATATTGAATGAGGATAAATGAAGCTGAAATTCACTTCTAGAAATGTCACAAAACATGCACAGCATATGCATAGGTGCGCTGTGCCAGAACTTTTTACATACTCTTATAATTTCTGCCTGATATATGTGTGTGTGAGAATGGCTAGACTTCGTCTCCCCTACTTGGGTCATGTTGTCAGAAGAGACCATTCTCTGGAGAAGGATGTCATGCTGGTAAAGTGGAGGGTCAACAAAAGAGGGAAAGGCCCTCAACCAGATGGACTGACATGGTGGTTGCAGCAATAGACTCAGGTATAGTAGGGATTGTGAGGCTGGCACAGGACCGGGCACTGTTTTTTCTGTTGTACATAAGGTCACTATGAGTTAGAGATGACTTGATAGCACATAACAACAACAACAACAACATATGTGTGTGTACATGTTTCATGGGGGTGAGTTATTTGTGAAAAAAAAAAACAATAGTTAAGCCCCCCTCCTTTGTTGTTGTTTTTTTGTTTTTTTTTTTTTT
>NW_006921650.1:2315947-2319978 GCF_000298275.1 Orycteropus afer afer | reverse complement strand
TTTTTTTTTTTTTTTTTCTCCTGTTGATACCACCAGAAGGATGTGATATCTCTAGTTATTTGGGGTTTGCTCAACTCAACTTGTCTTGCTTCTACTGACTGATATTTCTTTCCTTTGCAGTCTTAGTTTTTCACTTTCCTTGGCCTACTAACCCAGTTACTATTTGTCCATTCCCTTTCTTTGAAAATTTTGTTATCCTTTCTACTAATATCTCATATATTGCTTTTTTGTTCTTAGAATTTATACCTTTCCTTGGTAATTAATGGCATTTACAGAGGGCATTGGAGAGAGAACAAATATAAATACATGAGCTTAAGCTGTTGAATTAATAGGAAGTCAGTATAACATTTTTTAAAGGAAAATATTTCCAGTACACAGTGAAGTACAGATTTTAAAAAATATGACACTTATATGTCCACAACCCAACTACATCAAAGCTTAACATGATTTATGCCTTTTGTTTAAAAAAGAAATAAAACAATATATTATTGTTGTTGGTAGGTGCAGTTGAGTTTTCTCCAACTCATAGTGACACTGTGTATAGCCTGTTCCTGAGCCAGCCCCACAATCCTTGCTGTACCTGAGCCCATCATTGTAGCCTCTGTGTCAATCCATCTTGTTGAGAGCTTTTTCCTTTTTCATTGACCCTCCACTTTACCAAGAATGATATCTTTCTCCAGAGAGTGAGTCCTTCTGACAACGTGACCAAAGTAGGTGAGATGAAGTCTGGCCATTCTCGCTTCCAAGGAGCATTGTGGCTGCACTTCTCCCAGCACAGATCTGTTAGCTCTTTTAGCAGTCCATGGTACTTTCAGCATTCTTCACCAGCACCACAACTCAAAAGTATTGACTCTTCTTCGGTCTTCCTTATTCATTGTCCAGCTTTCACGTGCCTATGAGGGAACTGAAAATAGCATGGCTTCTGTCAGGCACACCTTAGTCTTCAAGGAGATATCTTTGCTCTTCAGCACTTGAAAGAGGTCTTTTGCAGCAGATTTGCCCAATGCTATATGTTGTCTGGTATCTTGACTGCTGCTTCCATTGGTGTTGATTATAGAACCAAGTAATATAAAGTCTTTGACAACTTGAGTCTTTTCTCTGTTTATTGGTCCACTTGTGAGGATTTTTGTTCTTTATAAAACATCATAGATATAGTTATAATCCTTCACTACTACTCCCTCTCTCCCCAAACATAACCACTAATCTGAACATTCACAATTTTATATATTTACTACATATGTATGAACCCATATATTTTGCATGTTTTAAAATTTATATAAATGTCATCTTACAATACACAACTTCTACAATTTACTTTCTTATTTAACATTATGTTTTTGAGATTTATTAATTTATTTTAAATGCTATATGGTATCTTATTTTTTCATCTAGTCTCTATTTGATGCCATTTAGTTTTTTCCCACTTGTATTACGTTTTAAAATTTAAAATGTTAAAACTAAGTTAATAATGTCAAGGAAAAAAGAAAGAACAGTTTTTTCACTCTCTGTAAAATAGTGAGTACCAGGATATTTGGGAGTCTCTTTAACATCATTTAACCCACAAGCAGAAGAGAAAGTCCTCTTCTGTCCTTCTTTGCCCCAAAGTACTTCAAGGAATAAACTCAGAGTAGGAGCATGATACAGCAGTAGTGGACTTCTGTGTGATTACTATAAATTCCTAACTACAGTCTCTATGTGTCTTATTATTTTCACATCCATTTCTGTAATGTGATTTTAAAAATAAGTTTTTTTTTATTTTGAAATAGTTATACATTCACAGAGGTTACATAGAAATGTGTAGAAAATCCCTTGAATTTTTCCCCACCCAAGTTCCCCAATGTTAACTAACATCTTACACAGTTATAGTAAAATATCAAACCAAAATATTGACATTTCTACAACCCATAGAGCTTATTCAGATTTCATGTATTATATGTCTACACTCATTTGTGTGTGTTTGTGTATAGCTCTATGCAGTTTTATCATATGTATAGCCTTGTGTAACTACCATTACAATCAAGATACAGAAGTATACCATCACCACAATTCTCCCTCACATTTCCCCTTTAGAGCCACATCTATCCTTATCTTAGTTACTTAGTGTTTATGTAACACAAATACCACAAGTGGGTGGAATTAAAGAACAAATGTGTTTCCTCATAGTTCTGGAGGCTAATGGTCCCAGTCCGGATGTCAGCACCCAGATAATGCAATATGTGTCAATTCCTTCCTCCTTGGTACCCCCAGGTGTTCCTTGGCTTGTAGAAAATCCCCACATGGTGTCTGTCCTCCCCTGTGTGTGTGTGTACCTCTGTGTCTAATCTGCTCTTTTTATAACTCAGAAGTGATTAAATTTAGAACACACCCTATTAGGTATGATCTAATTTAGGTAACAAAAATGCTATTTCCAAATAGATTATGTCACAAATACAGGGCTCAGATTCTAAAATAGAGTTTAGAGAAAAACAATTTAATCTATAACTTTGCAAACTTGGGCCCCCTAAAATTAATGGCCTTCCCATGTGAAAATGCATTCATCCTATTATAATTCCTTCCACCCCACAATCCCTAACCCATGGAAACTATTAATGTCTTATCCATTTCTATACTTATGTCATTTCATAAAGTTACATAATGAAACAATGCAATATGTATCTTTTTGAAATTGGCTTTTTCTCTCAATGTGCATGAGTGGTTGTCAGGGTTTAGGGATGATGTAGGTTGAAGAGAAGACAAACATCATGTGAGGATCTTCACAAACTAAGGAATACCAAGCCTATGGCTAACAACAAGGAAGAAATTGACTTGAAACCCTTATCAAAAATCAATTGACTGTATGTATATGGCAATTGTTTAATTAAAGAAAAATTACCTTATGATGTTTTTTCCAGAAGCTTTTAGTTTTTCTAGGGATGAGAGTTTAGAGTACAGGATTTGTAGCAAGAAAATTAATCTTTTAAATATATGCAAATCTTTTTCTTTTGGGGAGAGGGTGGAATAAAAGCTCTATATGTGGAAGAAGGATATAGTTTATTATTCAGTTTGCATTCTGCATGAAGGTGAAATAAACCTTTTATATTTTGCACTAGGAGCTCTGGTAGCATAGTGCCTAAGGAACTTGACTGCTAACCAGAAGGCTGACAGTTCAAACCCACCAGCCACTCCTCGGAAGGAAGGTTGGGCAATCTACTTCTGTAGTGATACCACCTCGGAAACCCAAGGAGGGGTCGCTATGAGTCAGGCCCAACTCGACAGCACATAACAACAACAATATTTTCTACTCACTGAATGGGAAACAAGAACTTTATAATGCCTGGCAAAAAATAATTTCAAGAAGTAATAAATATTATTTGTACCTTAATATTGTTAATAGTGATAACAATGACCTCATTATTGACATAATCCTTTACAGTTTGCAAACTATGTTTGCATACATTATATCTCTATTTAGATCTATTATCCATCTATTTTAAATTAAGTTTATTTTATCACCACAGCAAATAGGTCCTCTTGTATCTAAGTTACTAAATTTCTGTGAATGTCTATTTTAGAGCTGTTCTCGTGTGTTATATTTGACATATAATATTCCAGCATGTAGAGCTATGGTTATTAACCTATTTTGTGCCATGAAATCTTTGGTAGTATGGGACAGCTCTAACCAGAAAAATGTTTTTAAAAGCATAAGTAAAAACATGTAGAATTAAAAAGAACTTGATTTATTCAAATATAATTATTGAAATATTAAAACCACATTTGTGATATAGTAGTATATGTACTTTTTAATAAACACATTCAATAACAAGATCTAGTGATGAGTCTAATAACTAATGTGATATAGACTCTATAGAAATAGAAAAGAGTACAAGCAGACCAAAATGGGTGTTGGAAGAGTCTGAAATTTGCTCTTTAATGGAAAGTAGCTACAGCAAATGAAAGAAAAGATAAAGTAAAAGAGCTGAACAGGAGGCGGGACAAGATGGCGGACTAGGCAGAAGGATTGCACAGACCCTCTTCAACAAAGAAAAGGGAAA
>NW_006921650.1:2293401-2307811 GCF_000298275.1 Orycteropus afer afer | reverse complement strand
AAAAAAAAAAAAAAAGAGCTGAACAGAAGATTTCAAAGAGCAGCTTGAGAAGACTTGAGAAGTAAAGTATTATAATGAAATATGTAAAGACCTGGAGTTAGAAAATCAAAAGGGAAGAACACATTCAGCATTTCTTAAGTTGAAGGAAGTGAAGGAAAAAAATTAAGCTTCGAGTTGCAATTATTGAAGGATCCTCTGGGCAAAATATTGAACAATGCATGAAGCATCAAAAGAAGATGGACAGAATACACAGAATCACCGTACCAAAAAGTATCAGTCGATGTTCAACCACTTCAGGAGGTAGCATATGGTCAAGAACTGATAGTACTGAAGGAAGATGTCCAAGCTACACTGAAGGAATTGGCAATAAATAAATAAATAAAACAAGGCTCCAGGAACTGATGAATGTTTGTTGAGATGTTTCAATAAATGGATGCAGCACTGGAGGCACTCACTCATTTATGCCACGAAGTTTGGAAGAGAGCTACTTGGCCAACTATTGGAAGAGATCCATATTTATGCCTATTCCAAAGAGAGGTGACCCAATAGAATGTGGAAATTATTGAACAATATCATTAAAATTACATGCAAGATATATTTTGCTAAAAAGAATCCCAAAAAATGGTTGCAGCAGTATATTGACAAGGAACTGCAAGAAATTCAAGCTGGACTCAAAAGAGGATGTGGAATGAGGGATATTATTTCTGATGTCAGATGAATCTTGGCTGAAAGCAAAGAATATCAGAAAGATGTTTACCTGAGTTTTATTGATTATACATAAGCATTCAAATATGTGGAGCACAGCAAATTATGGATAACATTTTGAAGAATGGGAATTCCAGAACACTTAATTGTACTCATGAGGAACCTGTACATAGACTAAGAGGCAGTCATTTGAACAGAGTGAGGAAAACTGTGGTTTCATATCAGGAAGGGTGTGCATCGTGGTAGTCTCCTTTCACCATACTTATTCAATCTGTGTACTGAGCAAATAATCCAAGAAGGTGGACTATATGAAGAAGGATGCAGCATCAGGATTGAAGGAAGACTCGTTAACAATGTGTGATATGCAGATAACACAACATTGCTTGCTGAAAGTGAAGACTTGAAGCACTTAGTGTTGAAGATCAGAGACTACAGCCTTTAGTATGGATTACACTTCAACGAAAAGCAAACAAAAATCATCCAACTGGACCAAAAACTAACACCATGATAAATGGAAAAAGATTGAAGGTGTCAAAGTTTTCATTTTTCTTGGATCCACAATCAATGCCCATGGAAACAGCAGCCAAGAAATCAAACAGGATATTGTATTGAGCAAATCTGCATCAAAAGACCTCTTTCAAGTGTTAAAGAGCAAAGATACCACTTTGAAGATTAAGGTGTGGCTGACCCAAGCAATGGTATTTTCAGTAGCCTTGTATACATGTGAAAGCTGGAAAATGAAGACTGCAGAATTGATGCACATGAATGTGGTGTTGACGAAGAGTATTGAATGTACCACAGACTGCTAGAAGCTCGAACAAATCCGTCTTGGAGGAAGAACAGCCAGAATGTTCCTTAGAAGTGAGAATGGCCAGAACTTTATCTCTTGTACTTTCTTCCATCGTGTTATCAGGAGGGACCCGATCCCTGGTGAAGTACCTCATACTTGGTAAAATAGAGGTCAATGAAAAAGGTGAAGAGCCTAAAAAATATGGATTTA
Organism: Orycteropus afer afer; assembly: GCF_000298275.1. Taxonomy (NCBI): domain Eukaryota; kingdom Metazoa; phylum Chordata; class Mammalia; order Tubulidentata; family Orycteropodidae; genus Orycteropus; species Orycteropus afer. The sequence goes on along the minus strand of NW_006921650.1, from coordinate 2,306,106 downwards.
CACAGTGGCTGCAATGATGGGCTCAAATGTAGCAGCAATTGTGAGGATAGTGCAGGATGGGGCAATGTTTCATTCGACCATACATAGAGTTCCTATGACTTGCAACTGCCTCAATGACCTAACAACAACAAAAAGTTAATGTGAAAATAACAATGATTTCCACTGACAAAAATGACACACATTTGTTGCCTGCATTCATAATACAAGCAAATGCTCAATTTCAGCTAGAGGTTAACAGAAGTAAAACTGTAGCTTTTTTTTTTTTTTTTCCTCATCTAAGTTCATGGATCCCTACATTAGATCCATGGAACAATGTAGTGGTAAGACTAAGTGGAAAGGAAATTAATTTTATTACAATTGAAAATTCAAGAAAATCTTAACTCATCACTATATTGCTCTGTGTATTTTAACTTGAACAATGTGTGTGTTTTAACTTTTAACAATGTGTGTGTTTTAACTTGAACTTTGGGATTTAGTTCATACTCACATTGATGGCTTGCACAACTCCAAGATATTCTCAAACAGTACTGCTTGCTTGTAGGATGCAAATGCAGTTGTGAAACTGAGATTCTGGGGGAGATACTGTACATATTAAGAGCAATTAAGCTGGTTCATTTTCTCAACCAATATGTTATGTCATTTTGCTAATCAACTAGTTATGCCATCTCTTACTCAGACAATTGAAAAAGACAAGTGCAAACATAAGAAAAATACTTAAGATGGGACAATCTACTTCCATAGTGATACTGCCTCAGAAACCCAAGGAGGGGTCGCTATGAGTCGGGTCTGACTCGATAGCACATAACAACACAACATGTCTCATATTACTGGTTAAAACAGACTTTCAAATATTTGTAGATTTCTTACACTTTTCCTTTTTTTAGTATAGACACCATCTGCTCTAAATAAATGTTAAGTGATTCAACACCTAGAGTTGTCTAAGTACTTCACAATCCAAATTCAAGTTTAAATTCAAGGTGGTCCTGAATGTGGTTAAGAAAAAAGTGTGTAAAAGAGAAGGGCTAATAGGTAAGAAACAAAAGGATGAGCAAATAGTAAGTTCAAACCTTTACAGGTAAGTAAAAATCTTTATGGGCAGTATTCCCTGGGGTCACAAATGGTTACTAATGAGGTGGATGATTAACAATTTGAACTCACCCAGAGGTGCGTCAGAAGATAGGCCTGGCAATCTGTTTCCAAAACGTTGCAGCCTTGAAAACCTTACGGAGTAGTTCTACTCTGCACACGTGGAGACCCTGTTAGTCCAAATCAGCTCAATGGCAACTAAGAACAATATTCACAAGACACAGAAAATGCTGAAATTTGGAAAATATCATGTTTTCTGGCAAAAACTTAATTCAAACAGGAATATGCTTACAATCAAGAAAAAAAAAACTGACAAAATGTAATTTTGTTATATTGAGCACCTCTACAGTTAAACGTGGATGGCGCAGGACCGGGAAATGTTTTGTTCTGTTGTACATAGGGTCACTGTGAGTTGGAGCCGACTTAATGGTGCCTAATGACAGCTGAATGTGTTACTAAGAACATTATGGAGAATATCCTCATAGGTCAGATTAGAATTTTGTTTCATTTCTGTTTCAGTGGAAGGACGCATGATAACGTGGTATTAGGCATTCAGAGCACTGGGAAATAGAAAGAAAAAAAAACAATTAAGAAGCATTAATTTTCAGCTCAACACAACTTAAGGTGTCTATGCAATGGTTACAGTAAAATTATCAAAATCAAATTAATTTCAATTACAGAAAATAATATCAAGTGATTTCATATAGCTATTATAAAACCAAGTATACAAACATAATACATCACAATTTTATAAAACTGAAAGAACACTATTTTAATGTTTTCTTCTTGTCTCCCCTTTAGTTTCACGTTACATTCATCAAGCCTCAAATGCCATAATATAAAGTAAGACTGAAAAAATTTTAAACAAATGAAATCAGTAAAATATTTTTGTCTGTCTTTTGTATAATCAGAGTTATTAAAAAGATAATTATTGTAAGAATGAGAAAATTTCTGTGATTTGGGCTAATTACTTAAACCTCTGACTATTTGTGAAAATGACAATAAGCATAATTTCCCTACCTACCTCATAAGGTTGTTGTGAATATCAAATAAAATCATACACAAGAAGGCCCTGTTTGTTTTCTTTCAACCAAATTGCTGTACAAGTGTGTATTTCTTAATTATTATTAGTTTGGTTGGTATCATCTCTGCTTCCCAATTCTGCTGTTTTCTTCTAAGTGTATTGTTTTCCTTGTGAACCTTTTGGAAGCTGCTCCATGGAACAGCAATAGATCTTTTATTTATCATTACACCTAACTGTCTAATGAAAGTATAGTGTCATCTATGCTGGGGACCCTCCCCATCACACTAAGAATAGTGATGTAACCTTGTTATAAAAAGTGTCACTGTTCACAGATTACCTGAGGATCCCATCCTGTCTCTTGTGTACAGGATGAGTTACAGAGCAAGTTGTAATGGGGAGTTATAATGCTGCAATCAGGGTGCAGACATCTCACTTGCATTACAGAATAGACCATCTATAATTCTGTACTCAGAATACATCATCTCCCTTTAACAGTCTGAATAATGTACTAGCAGGAGAGCAAAAGAAAGTAATTTGGGAAATAAAACCAACCTGTTATTAAGTGACACGTGACACTGATAGTTCCCAGAGTATTCTTTGTTCTCATTACAATTTTATTTCTGGGAGTTCTGGTAGCATAGTGGCTAAGGCACTTGACTGCTAACCAGAAGGCTGGTGGTTCAAACCCACCAGCCACTCCTCGGAAGGAAGATGGGGCAATCTACTTCCATAGTGATACTGCCTCGGAAACCCAAGGAGGGGTCACTATGAGTGGGTCCGACTCCATGGCACATAACAACAGCAACAATGTGGCAGAAATAAACAACAGCAATACCTTATGTATGCCCACTATATTGTACTTTATAAAGAATTTTTATGAAATATACTTTAATCTCTACAGCATCTTAATAAATTAGGAAACCAAACCAAACCAAACTCACTGCCTTTGAGTCGAATCTGACTCATAGCGACCCCTCCTTGGGTTTCCGAGACGGTATCACTACGGAAGAAGATTGCCCAACCTTTCTTCCAAAATTAAGAAAGACAGTCTTCTAATTTTAGAGAAAGGGAGACTAGATCCTTAAAAATTGGTTTAAAAGCTTGCCAAAATTCATACACCTAATTAGTAGTAATTGTGAGTCAAACTCAGGTCTTTGATTCAGTGCTTTTGTTTTTGTTTCCCTCCAGTAAACAAGTTCTAAACACATATATTGTTGTTGTCAGTTGCCATCTAGTCAATTTGTGGTGTATGACTATGTGACCCTATGTACAACAAAATGAAACTGCCCAGTCCCATGCCATCCTTACCATCACTGCTATTCTGGAGCCCACTGTTGCAGCCACTGTGCCAATCCGGCTTGCTGAGGCCCTTCCCTTTTTTGCTGGCCCTTTAGTTTACCATGCATGTTACTCCTTCTCAGAGACTGGTCCTTTCTGAAAACATGACCAAACTATGAGAGGCAAAGTCTGGCCATTCTTGCTTCTGAGGAGCATTCTGGCTACACTTCTTCCAAGACAGATTTGTTCATTCTTCTGGCAGTCCATGGTATTTTCAATATTCTTCACCAGCACCATAATTTGCATACATCAATTCTTTGTCAATCTTCCTTATACATTGTCCATACATATGAGGCTATTGAAAATAACATGGCTCAGGTCAGGTGCAAGTTAGTCTTCAAAGTAACATCTTTGCTTTATAACACTATAAAGGGGTTTTAAAAAACAAATTTGCTCAATGCAATATATCATTTGATTTCTTGACTGCTGCTTACATGGGTGTTGCTTGTGGAACCAAGTGAAATGAAAAACTGGGACAACTTCAATCTTTTCTCCACTTGTCATGATGTTGCTTATTGTTGAAAGCATATATAATATTGAAAAACATCCTTGAAAGCCATTAACTACACATCTGAGAATTCTTCACGTTTGAAATAGAGGAGATTGTAGAGTTTCTTTAATAGTGTAACAAATATGTGCAAATTAAAAAGAAAGAACCACAATATTGGACAATAATAAAAATATCAGTGTATTTACTAAAAGATCATTTGGCCAAAGCAAAATTTCTGAAACTTGCTAGTTATATAGATATTGCTAGCTCATTGGCCAAAGTATTAGATTTGATTGCATTATCTTCACTTACTGCTTAATTATTTCTGTTATGCAGATGGTACAAAATGTACTCATTTATTTTTACAGGGAGGGTTACAAAATATTGGCAGTGAATTCAAAGTACATTGTTGTTTCTCTGGTGATAAAAAGCCTCAGGCATAAGGACTACTCTGTCAGTTGAAGTAGCCAGTTCAGCAAAGGGAGGAACATTTTGCCTTTCAGTTCAGAGTCTTTTATTGCAGGTACTCAACGTAACCTTGACAAAGTTACATTCATATTTATCTATGAACTTTGTCCTTTGTTATGTAAGAGGATACACAGTTACAGTGGAAATTGGCAGCACTGCTTGTATGGCATCAGAGAAGCTCTTACTATGGGCTCAGCTCTGTGCTTACACAATAGAAAGCAGTTCTAGCTACCAGTAGTTGTTATGTGCTGTGAGGTCGATTTTTGACTCACAGTAACTCCATGTGACAGAGTACCACTGCCTCACAGAGTTTGCAAGGCTGTAATCATTACAAAAGCAGATTTCTAGCCCTTTCTCCCATAGAGCTACTAGGTGGGTTTGAGCTGTCAACCTTTTGGATTAGTAGCCAAACACTTAATTATTGCATCACCAGAACATGTGGTTAAATTCAAGATGGGCAGAAAGAGTTGCCTTAAAAAGTTGTGAAACAAAAAACTCACTGCTGTCAAGTTGGATCTGACTCATAGTGACCCTTCCTTGGGTTTCCAAGGTGATAGCACTATCATGGGTTTCTGAGGCGATATCACTACGGAAGTAGATTGCAAGGAGTGGCTGGTGGGCTTGAACCTTCAGTCTTCGGGTTAGCAGTCAGATGCCTTAGGCACTGTGCTACCAGAGCTCCTTAAAAAGTTGTAAGAGAAATTTATGTCAAGGAGGTATGTTCTGCATGGAGTCCCACTGTCCTTACTTCCACATTAAGCTGCATCCACATAGCAAAAGTAAGATGGAGATTTGGCAATTATCTAGCTAATGTGATCAATGTTAATGAACAATCTGGTTAATTTGGCTTTTAAAAGTAGACTCTAGCAATAAGATGTGAAATGCCAAGAGAGCTCTTAAATGAATTTCCTTTAATTTTTAAGTTAAATTGCAGTTCCTGACTTTATGTTCCAATTACCAAACAATGTCTTAATAGCATTGTTATAATAATAACATTTTGTTCTTAAAGAGCCCCTTGTATTCAATTAGTTCAAAGTACATTTGGGTATAAGTAGATTATTGGTTTGCATCCAGGTTTATGATAGGAGTTTGAGCAGCAAATATTGGCAACTGTGCTACTTTCACTCTCCTCATTCTTCTCTGTATTCTAGCCATACCAAATAACCAAAACAAAATTCACTGCCATCTAGTTGGATCCAACTCATAGCAACCTCTTCTTGGGTTTCCAAGGTGGTATCACTATGGAAGTGGATTGCCCAATCTTACTTCCGAGGAATGGCTGATGGGTTTGAACCTTATTTCCTTAGATAATTTCACTGATGCGTACTGATAATTTTTAATACATTTAGTGGGATAAAAATATTTAGGTCACAATTTCTTTCATTGTTGGATTTATTGCTAATTTTTGTCAAATGTTCATTCATTTAGATGAATATTTATCAGGCACATGCTAATTTAATACAAAATACTGAGTAAAGTTTTAGGTTGAATTGTATGAAGTTGCCCATGTACAACATTTCTTGACATATGAAAACTGATATTTCATGTGGTTCAAACTAATATGTAAGAGATTTTATAGATATTAGAAATAGAAAAGTTAGTGTGAAGAGGAAAGTATTTTTTAGAGGAAGTGAAATTTATAGAATTTGGCCTAGCCTGTTTATATTTCAAGAAAGATACCGTAAGGACACTATTCCAGGACATACTTGCAATGTGCATGAGTACAGAGGTAGAAAAATAGACAGTGTGTCCAGGGATTTCCAAACTGTCCAATCCAATCAGCTTGATGCCTATGAGGAGTGGGAGACAACTCTGGAAACAAAGCCTAGAGACAGATGATGTAGGACCCTAAATGACAACAAGTTAAGGAATCTGGGATTTTTTTTTAGAGAATATGAAATTGTGGCAGATTTCTGAAAAAAGAGAGTTCAATGATGGAGGCAATGCCCAGGATGGACCACAGTTTGAGGATAGCAGAGAAAGGGAGCACAGGCAAAAAGTAGTACCAACTCAGATGAGAGTTGCCTATGTTAGGAGACCTCAAGCCTATGGAAGAAGAATTGTCATACACTGGGTATACAGGTTAAAGAAGAATGAGTTGTAACCTTTATTTATTGAGACTGATGCCTGGAAAAAGGTGTTGTTTCACATGTAAGTATCACAGAAGGAAGAACTGGTTGGTGAGAAAAGAGTTCAGTGATGGAGGTGCTGGCAATACATCCACCTGGAAATTTTCAACTCAGAGTAGAAGTCAAGAATGTAGCCTTGGAGATGAAGGAATATCACCAAACCAAAGGGGACAAAAGTATACACAGAGAGAAGAGTACCAAGGACAGAAACCTAGATAATAACAAGTTTTCAGGGTAGAAAGAGGATTAAAGGCTATGGATGACCATGAATGAGACTAAAACAAATCAGTTTGTTTGGACTAACTTCTTACTGAACTACACATTCTACATAAAATGTAAAAAACTCTCAAAACTAAAAATTCTGGATGAAATATTAAAAAACAAAAGCTTAGAAACATCAAAAAGTTGATAACTCAAAATAGATCGGTGATCTATATACAAGAAGTAACACCATAAAACTCCTAATGTAAAATATAGGGATAAACCTTTGGGACTTATTTTGTTGTTGTTGTTGCTGCAATCTTAGAAAATAACATTTAAAAGAAAGCAGCTTCATGCAACTGAGCTTGTCATACAATGGTGTTTAAAAGAAATCTTTTTATTGTGATTTGGGTGAAAGTTTACACAGCTAATTGGTTTTCCATTCAACAGTCTTACACATTTTGTTTGGTGACATTGATTGCAATCCTCACAATGAAACATCACTCCTCTACCTCCTCCCTTGGTTACCATCTCCATTTGTCCTTCCCTATCCAGTCTTGCCTTCTGAGCTTTATCCCTAGGCAAGTACTGCTATACTGATCTCTTATTGTTATAAGGAGTATGTACTTCCCTAGTATTATTTTCCACCTCATAGATCCATCTATTATTTGGCTGAAAGTTGAGCCATAGGAGTGAGTTCAGTTCCAAGCTTGGAAGTGACTGAGGGCCACAGTCTCAGTGGTTCCACCAGTCTCTATCAGACCAATAAACCTGGTCTTTTTTTTTTTTTTTTTTTTTTTTTTCTTCCACATTTTTCTCCCACTCTATCCAAGATCTCCTATTGTGATCTCTCTATCTCTTTCAGACTAGATGGCAGTAGTAGACAGACACCATCTAGTTCTCGTCTCAGGGTCATGGAGGCTGAGGTTCATGTGGTTCTCTAGTCCTTTGGACTAATTGTTTCCATCTTATTTTCTTCACTCTGTTTTGCTCCTTGCTCTGGATGTGGTCCAGAACCCACAGGGCCAGTTACTCACTCCCTCAAACTTCTTGGCTAAGAAATTTTCATAACTTTGCCTCTTGTTAGCTTTACTATATACATGGGAATTTTCACAGCACATATAAATACATATGTAGAAATATCATCTACCAAACCTTTATATGGCCCTGGGTATAGTCCTATTCACCTACTCATACCTGATCATCTTGCCTGTCACCTTATGTGTCCACTTGTAGATAATGTTTGTTATTACTGATAATACGGGATTGTGTATGTAGTAGTGCTTACCTTTATTGTCTAACTCCTGTGCACCTCTCTATGTCTTCCTTATCCTTGGTGATAGTGTGCTGGTCATCCACTCTTTGTATATTGCCTTTCCCTTTACTCAATTAATACAGGTCTCTTACCTAATTAGTAATTTTCCTTCTTCTCCCATCCGTTCCCTGGTAACCATCAGAGAATGTTTGTTGCCAAGTGTAAATGTTTCCTTGACTTTTTATAATAGTGTACTCATGCAATATTTGTTCTTTGTGACAAATTGGTTGTTTTTTGACAACCAATTCTTGTATATGACACCAAAAGCATGAGAAACAAAATTTAAAATAGATAAATTGGATTCACTGAAATTAACAACTTTTGTGTATCAAAGAACTTTTTTTTCCCTTAACTTTTATGAACTAAGTGAAGAAACAACTTTCAGAATGGAAGAAAATGTCTGGTAACCATATACCTGGTAAGAATTTTATATCTAGAATATACAAAGAATTCCTATATTTCAACAACAAAATGTCAAATATCCAATTAACAAATGGACAAAAGACTTGAATAGACTTTTCTCCAAAGAAGATACACAAATGAGCAATAAGGACATGAAAAGATGCTCAAAATCATTACCCATTAGGAAAGGCCAATCAGAACCACAATGAGATGCCACTTCACACCCGCTAGGATGTCTATTATCAGAAAATAACAAGTGTTGCCTAATAGGTGGAGAAATTGGAACCCTCAGGTATTGCTGATGGGATTGTAAAATGGTGCAGCTGCTGTGGAAAGCAGTTTGGCAGCTCCTTATTGCCAGCAATTCCACTCCTAGGTATATATCCAAAAGAATTGGAAGCAGGAATACACACAGACACTGTATACCAATGTTCATTGCAGCATTATTCAGAACAGCCATAAGGCAGACACAACCCAAGTGTCCATCAACAAATGAATGGCTAAGCAAAATGTGGTCTATACATTCAGCCATAAAGAGAAATGAAGTTTTGATACATGCTACAATATAGATAAACAAATTAGACACAAAAGGATAAATATTGTATGATCCACTTAGGTAAAATATCTAGAATAGGTAAATACATACAAGAAAAAGTTGATTAGTGGTTACCAGGAGCTGGGTGGAGGGAGCCGTAGGGAGTTATTAGTTAAGGGCTGTTGAGTTTCTATTTGGTGGTTATAGAAGACATTTGAAAATGGATTGTGGTGGTGGTTGCACAGTATGGTAAATGTGAATGGTGTTACTGAATTGTACAATTGAAAATGGCAAAAATAGAGGGAAAACTGGACAGACAGGAATGCATATATAAAAAGGGCACAGGAAGGGAAAGTCACAGGGCAGAGAAGAGAGAAGAGTTTTTTATGGTTCTGGATTGTAATCAGGCAGTGAAATCAAATGTACATGAACTGTTGAATGTAAAACAATTCTGCTTCATAAATTTTTACCCAAAGCACAATTTAAAAAAAAAAAAATGGCAAATGGTTTGTTATATACGTTTTCCACAATAAAATTAAAAAAAAAAAAAAATTAGCTCTTGAGAGCCACCCTTACTCTCTCAGTTTTCCATAATATGGGATAGAAGTTACCTGAGGAGCCAAACCACTGACTATGCATCTACTATAAATCACATCTGGTGGGAATTAGGGGTAAGAGAATGGGGAGCTAAATGAGAGGGATTGATTTTCTCTTTTCTTTAGTGCTTCCTGAGAATGAAAGTATTAAAACAGCTGGTCTATAATCCATTTACTTAGTTTTAGGGTGTTGAGGAAAATGACCCCAGAGGAAAAGAAAAAGGTTAACGCAGTTTAATCTCCTTGTCAACTTGAACTCCAAGTAAATAGAATAGCAATATTTGCTATAAGGAAGAATTTTTATCTTTAGATGCATTGGCAGCATGTCCTTGCTAAGGATAAGTTTTCAGTAAATAAATCCAGAATCTATGGACTTATGAGGCATGATCCCCTGAAGAATATCACTTAAGCTGTACAACTCTCTGGCGTATCAAATGGAGATGTTGTGTAACTAAAATACTCATGCAATGTGAGGCAAACCAGCTTGCAAGCAGCTATCTACGAGGCAACAGTTGGTCTCTCCCTATCTGGAGCAAAGGCGAGTAAAGAAAAATCAAAGACACAAGGACTGATGGACCATGCAAACTTCAGTCTCCACTACCCTGAAACCAGAAGAACTAGATGGTTCCTGCTTACCAGTTCTAACAGCTTTGTTGACATAACAATAGAAGGTCCTGGATAGAGCAGGAGAAAAATGTGGACAAAAACTCGAAATCCTAAAATAAGATCTCATGGAGACTAATGGATCTCCCATGATTATGGCCCTTGGACATACATCAAGCCTGGAACTGAACTCACCACCGTGGATCAACTTTCAGCCAACCAGTAGGCCTATAAAGTGAATAGTAAGACCAGGGAGAAATGCACTACTCAGAACAATAAATCATATGAAACCAAAAGGGCAGCATTAGCTCAAAAACAAAGCTCAGAAGGCAGGCAAGAAGGATGAGTGGAAACGGGGACCACAGGGAGGATGTAGAATGAGGGCTGTTACACTGTGAGGATTGCAATCAATGTCATGAAACAAAATGTGTAAAACTTTTTAATCAAAAATTAATTTGCTTTGTAAGCTTTTCACCCAAGCTACAATAAAAAATTTAAAATAAATAAATAAATAAAATAAACCCTTACCTGCAAACCTTATCTATTGTTTTGGACCAAAGAGTACATGTCTGATGTGTGGACAAAAGACCTGGGAGTTCTATTTGATGTTCTAGACCTCTGTTTAATCCATGCTTCTTGATTGCCTATATCCTGAAATTGTTCATAAAGCTTGTTGTTTTTGTTTATTTTATTTTATTAAAAATAAAACAAAATACTATTACCACGGAGCTGACCCCAACTCATAGCAACCCTTGTAGGACAGCCTAGAACTGCCACATAGGGTTTCCAAAGCTGTAATCTTTTTGGAAGCAAACTGCCACATCCTTCTCCCTCCAAGTAGCTGGTGGGTTTAAATTGCTAAACTTTCATACTGTTGTTAGGTGCCCTACGGTTGGTTCTGATGCCGGTACAACAGAACAAAACACTGCCTGGTCCGGCTCCATCCTCACAATCATTGCCCTACTTGAGCCCATCATCATAGCCTCTTTGTCAGTCCATCTCATTGAGGGTCTTCCCTTTTTCACTGACCTCCTACTTTACCAAACATGGTATCTTTCTCCAGGGACTGGTCACTTCTGATAATATGACCAAAGTATGAGAGACAAAGTCTGGCCATTGTCTTTTCTAAAACACATTCTGGCTGTATTTCCTCCAAGACAGATTTGTTCATTCTTCTAGCCGTCCATGACACAGTCAATATTCTTCACTAACATCACAACTCAAAAGCATCAATTCTTCTGCAATCTTCCTTATTCATTGTCCAGCTCTCACATGCCTCTAGGCTATTGGAAATACCATCACTTGGTCAGGTTCACCTTAGACTTTGAAGTGACGTATTTGCTCTAACACTTTAAAGAGGTCTTTTGCAGTAGATCTGCCCAATGCAATACCTCGTTTCATTTCTTGAGTGCTGCTTCCATGGGTGTTAATTATGGATCAAAGTAAAATGAAATCCTTGACAACTTCACTTTTTTTCTGCACTTCTCAGGTTACTGTTTGGTCCAATTGTGAAGATTTTTGTTTCTTTATGTTGAGTGGAATTCATACTGAAGGCTATAGTCTCTGATCTTCTTCACTTTCAGCAAGCAAGGTTGTGTTATCTACATATTGTAGGTTGTTAATGAGTCTTCCTCCAATCCTGATGCTGCATTCTTTTTCATATAGTCCACCTTCTTGGATTATTCACTTAGCATACAGATTGAATACATGAGAAATGACAAATGGAAGAGGAATGGTGTTGCATTCATCATTAAAAAGAAAATTTTAAGAAGTTATCCTAAATTTGCCTCTTGTTACCCTTATACTGCATATGAATATTTTCATACTGCCTGCAAATACATATGCAGAAATATTATCTGAATCTCTTTTTACTTAATTAAAGTTCAACCAACAAGCTGCTAAAACAGAGCAAATTCAGAAACAGATTGATACACATAACTGGAGTACCTGGACATTCCTATGTTTTGGGAGTCTGGTCTACATGACAAAAATGGGAAAAGTTACCATTTTATGGTAATGTATTGCTTTGGAAGTGATCTGCAGAAAGGATATGAAGCAAATGCCAAAAGATTTTCTCAGAAAACTATCTTGCAACTAAGCTTAAAAATCCTGGGTGTTCTGGAATATATCCACGATCATGAATATGTGCATGGAGATATCAAGGACTCCAATCTCTTGAGCTGTAAGAATCTGGGCCATGTGTAGTTGGTAGATTATGGCCTTGCTTATCAATACTGTCCAGAAAGGGTTCATAAAGAAAACAAAGAAGGTGCCAAAAGTTACCATGATGTCACTATTGAATTTAACAGCATTGATGCACACAATGGTATGGCCCTGTAAGGACATGGTGATTGGAAACACTGATTATTGCATGATCCAGTGGTTCAGTGGCCATCTTCCTTGGGAGGATAATTTCAAAGATCCTAAAGAGAGATTCTAAAATTAGATACAGAGAAAATATTGCACATTTGAGGGACAAATACTTTCCTGAAAAATTGTTAAATACATGGAAACAGTG
>NW_006921650.1:2286127-2292401 GCF_000298275.1 Orycteropus afer afer | reverse complement strand
AGACTATTACAAGACTAACAGCTTATTCATTGCAAATATCTTTTCAAAACAACATGAATGGCAACTATACACATGGACCTCACCAGATGAGATACACAAGAATCAAATAGATTACATCTGTGAAAAGATCAGATGAAGAAACTCAATATCATCAGTCAGAATAAGGCCAGAGCTTGACTGTGGAACAGGCCATCAACTGAATTGAAGAAAATTAAAACAAGTCCATGAGAGCCAAAATATGACCTTGATTTTATCTCACCTGAATTTAGAGACCATCTGAAGAATAGATTTGATGCACTGAACACCAACAACTGAAGACCAGACGAGTTGTGAGATGACTTCAAGGGCATTATACATGAAGAAAGCTAAAAGCTGAAAAGACAGGAAAGGAAGAAAAGACCAAAATAGTTGTTGGAAGAGACTCTGAAACTTGCTCTTGGATGGAGAGTAGCTACCGCAAATGGAAGAAAGGATGAAGTAAAAGAGCTGAACTGAAGATTTCAAAGGGCATTTCTAGGAGACAAATTAAAGTACTATAATGAAATACACAAAGTCCTAGAGTTAGAAAATCAAAAGGAAAGAAGATGCTCAGCATTCCTCAAGCTGAAATCATTGAAAACAAAATTCAAGCCTCTGGTTGCAATACCGAAGGATCCTATGGGCAAAATGTTGAATGATGCCAGAGCATCAGAAGAAGATGGAAGAAATACACAGAGCCACTGTACCAAAAAGAATTGGCCAACATTCCACCATTTTAGGAGGTAACTTATGATCAGGAAATGTTAATACTGAAGGTAGAAGTTCAAGATGCGCTGAAGGAACAGGCAAAAAACAAGCCTCCATGAATTGATGGAATATCCATTGACATGTTTCAACAAACAAATGCAGTGTTGGAGGTGCTCACTCATTTATGCCAGGAAATTTGGAAGACCAAAAAAAAAAAAAAAAGTTACTTTGCCAACTGACTAGAAGAGGTACGTATTTGCACCCATTCCAAAGAAAGGTGGTCCAACAGAATGTGGAAATTATTGAACATATCATTAATATCACATGCAAGTAAAATTTTGCTGAAGATAATTTAAAAATATTTGCAGCAGTATATTGATAGCGAACGGCCAGAAATTAAAGCCAGATTCAGAAGAGGATGTCAAATGAGGGATATCATGTCTGATGTTAGATGGATCTAGATGTTTATCTGTGTTTTATTGACTATGCAAAAGCATTTGGCTGTGGATCATAACAAATTATGGATAACATTGCAAAGAATGGGAATTCCAGAACACTTAATTGTGCTTCTGAAAAACCTGTATGTAGACTAAGAGGCGGTCGTACAAGGCAACACTGCATGGTTTAACATCAGGAAGATGTGCATCAGGGATATATCCTGTCACCAGAAACTTTCATACTAGCTGAGTTTTTAACCACTGTCCTGCTAGGGCTCCTTAAGAAGCTTGTTAACCCACCCCCATTGAGTCAATTCTGAGTCATAGTGACCCTATAAGACAGAGTTGAACAGCTCCTTTGGGTTTCCAAGACTATATATCTTTGGAAGCAAGACTGCCACATCTCACTCCCTCAAGGGTTTGATGTGTTGGAACTGCTAACCTTTCGGTCAGTAGCCCCGTGATTTTAACACTGAGCCAGCAAAGCCCTTTCTGAAGCTTTTTACTGGATGAAAACTCTTTGTAAGTCTGATTTGACAATCTGATTTGTGTACTAGCTCACTCATGAAACCAATAAAGGAAATTTTTTCTTTAAATGCTTAGTGCTTTAGAGTGCTTTATTCTATTAAGCCATTTGCATAGACAAAGGTGAACTGAAATAGGCAACAAATCATTCACCCTCCAAAATTATTTTGCAACATTCTAGAATCTGTTAATATCTCTGTGTTATGTCTGCTATAAAATCAATATATACGGTATGATTCAACAATTTAAGAAAAAGGCTTTAAGATAAGTTTTTTCTTTATTTTACTTATTTTTCAAAATGCTTTATAATTTCATGCACATTTACTTTTATAAATCCAAAAGATAAAGTTTAGTAATCTATCTCCTACGATAAAAATTTATCACAATTGTGTTAAAATGTGCCCACCCAAAGGAATGAAATAAAATGCACCTTATGTAAAATAAGGCTTTTTTGAAATTGTAAGGATTGGAGTAATTTTTTATACTGTTTCATTGTTTCTAAATTTTTTATGATGTGTATGAATTATCTTTGTAAAGAAAAAAAGGATACTTTGTGTTAGAAAAGCATGCAATTTGGTCAGCATGTTTCCTGGGTTTAATCACATCATGGCATGCATCAAGAATTCATCTCTATTTATGGCTGAGTAGTAGTCCTGCATGTCTGCACCACATTTTGTTTACCCATTCATCTGTTGATGGACATTTTGGTTGTTTCCCCCTTTTGTCTATTGTGAAAAGTGCTACAGTGAACATTAGTGTATAGGTTTCTATTTACATCCCTGCTTTCACTTCTTCTGAGTATGTACTTGGGGTTGGGATTGCTGGGTCATATGGTAATTCTATATTTAATTTTGGGGGAGAGAATGAAATTTAAAATAGATTTTGAACAGAGCATATCTCTTTCCTTTCCACCCTCTTTCAATCCATTTATTCTTATAAAATAACAGTTAATGTTTACTAGACATGGAAATGATACAAAGTTTATAGCTTTCAGTATTAGAAGATTTTGATCTCAAAGTCACCCATATCTTCTTGTCTCTATTAGATTTTCCAAAAATATTTGTGATGCTATAATCCTGTAGATACTTAACCCAATATATACATATTTTATATTGGCTATTTGCAAATGTGGTTCAATGAATTACTTAATATAGCCCTGTAGCCATAGTCTTTTAAACTCCCACCAAATGACTGAGTAAACCAAAATAACTCACTGCCAACAAGTTGATTCAGACACAAACAACTCCCATTGGGTTTCTGAGGTGGTAAATCTTTATGGAAGTAGATTGCCCCATCTTCCTTCTTAGAGCGGCTGGTAGGTTTGAACTGCCAGCTTTCTGGTTAGCAGTCAAATGCCTAAGGCACTGCACCACCAGAGCTCCCCTTAATGACTGGGTAGGACTATGCTAATGTGAGGTGCTTCTAGCCCATCAAAGGGATTGGATAGCTTGCAAATAATATGAATAAGGTGAGTGGCACCCTTATTTATAAGGGTGGGAGTGCAAACATGAAAATAAAGTGTATGGAACCCTAACGTGAGGATTGGTCAGCTTTGTCATCACACTAAGCTAAAAATGAACCATTGCAAAAGCAGAAAGGGGGGCACCTGACTACCACCAAGAGGAAGAGACCAGAGCAGAGTGCATCCTTGGGACCCAGGGTCCTTGCACTGGGACCTCCTGAACCCAGGAGACAGACAGAGCTGTGACACCGGAAAGGCAGCAAGAGAGAACAACAAGTGGTGGCAAAGAAGCAGATGCACTGGAACCAGGAGACTGGCAGGAGATAGTGGGGTGTGCTTCAGGACCCAGAGTGAGAATCTAAGTGCCTTCAGACAGGAAGCTTGCTGTACGAGGAGGTGCCTCTGGGCACTTGGTGGAGCTGCATTTGCTGGCTCGTGGAGCTAGACCTGAGCACTGCTAGGCCTAGGCTTACTGGTGGAGAAGGGTGCCTCTGGGTATTTATCAACAGAAGTAAAAGAGCTTTGTAACACCTGAGCAGAGCAGGGGCCAAGGGGCCTTGGGGTGGAGAGGCTGAGGGCCAGAGAGGCAGTCCCTGCAGGCACTGATCAGAAGAAGCTGATCCTGAATTGTAACCTGTTACTTGCCTAATAAGCCTTATAAACAGGAGTATTGTCTCTGAGTTCAGTGTGGCCATTGTAACAAATATGAAACCCAGCAAAGAAGTAGAGAGTACCATAGGAGGGTTGGTTGGTTTCAGAACTGGTAAAAAGTTACCTTTTATCTTTGTGCTCAGTGATAAAAAAAAAAAAATTAACATTTCTGGTTTACAGTTCCAAAAATAAAAGGCAGAGGCTCCACTCAAAGTTACAAACACACATACACGCCTTCTCATCATGCTCTAAGCACTAACTGTAGTTTGCTCTGTTCTGATTTTTGACTCCTCAAATTGTATTTTCAGGGAAATGATTCAAGAATAAACTGATCCACTCAATCTAGTGCCAGGGAGAAGAGCATAGGTAGGTGTAACTCCCATGTGAAAGATATAATTTGCTCAGTTCCCCAGATATAGACTGACTT
The DNA here is from genome assembly GCF_000298275.1 of Orycteropus afer afer. NCBI lineage: Eukaryota > Metazoa > Chordata > Mammalia > Tubulidentata > Orycteropodidae > Orycteropus > Orycteropus afer. The sequence continues at coordinate 2,288,173 of NW_006921650.1, read as the reverse complement.
AATGAGAGTCTGCTCGAGAAGACAACAAAACTGCATAAATCCGTGACAACTCATTCATGCAACAAGTAGTCTCTGGCAGCAAGTGTGGGGCAGAGTTCAGGCAGGTTCGGTAGTGAGCAGGGCCTACACATCCCTGAACTTAACACATTTTACATATTTAGTGGGAGAGGGAGGTATTAAAGAAATAACAAAATGTGTCGTATAGATCAAAGCTACAAAGGGTGCTAAGGAACTCTGGTGGCACAGTGGATAAGGCTGGCTGCTAACCAAAGGTTGGTGATTCAAGTCCACCAGTTGCTCCATGGAAGGAAAATGAGGCAATCTACTTCTATAAAGATTTACAGCCTTAGAAACCCAGTGGGGATCTCTATGACTCAGAATCGACTTGATAACAGTAGATTTGGTTTGGTATAAAGGGTGCTATGGAAAGAACGGGGGCTCTGGTGGCATAATGCCTAAGGCATTTGACTGCTAACCAGAGGGTTGGTGGTTCAAACCCACCAGCCACTCCTTGGAAGGAAGGTGGAGCAATCTACTTCCATAGTGATACCGCCTCAGAAACCCAAGGAGGGGTCGCTATGAGTAGGGTCTGACTCGACAGCACATAACAACAACAACAACATGGAAAGAACAGGAGCATAAGAACCAATGGCAGTGGGTGGGTGAGGATGGAAAGAACAAGAGTCCTTGGGTTGTTCAAACAGTTAACAAGCTTTGTTGCTAACTGAAAGACTAGCAGTTCAAACCACCCAGAGGTACCTTGGAAAAAAAGCCTGGTGGTGGACTTAGAAAATCAGCCACTGAAAACCATATGGAACACAGTTCTACTCTGATATACATGAGGTTGCCTTGAGTCAAAATTGATTTGATGGCAACCAGTACAGAAAGAACAGAGTAGAGAGACTTAGTTTAGATTGGAGAGTCAGGAAGGTTTCTGTGGAAATGGCATTTAACCCAAGTCTGGAGGTATGAGTAGTAGTGGGGAAGACTGTTTTTGAGAGAGAGGCAAGAGGGTAGGAGAAATCCTCAAAGAAGCAAACAGCATGAAGTATTGGAGGAACTGTGGAAATTTCGGTGTGGTTGAACCTGAGTGAGTGAAGGGATCTGGAGTGGCGGACAGTCCAAAAACCCGGGCACTCATAGAATTTGGAATTTATCCAAGAGCAATACAAGTTCAAAGATTTTGGGCAGGTGAATCACCCTTCTGAAGAAATGAATGAAAATGAATATCATCTTCATTTTCAAAGCAGCCTCATGTCAAGGCTGGGATAATAGGCTCTCTCTCTCTGAGCTTTCTGGGAACTTCAGACTTGAAGTTTGAGCATATGGAATCAAGCAACTCTCTTAGAACAGTGGTTAAGTCTGCAGGCTTTGAAATTGCTCCATCCTAGACACTGCCACTATCTAGATAGTAGGTGAGCTTCTAAACCTGTAAAATGGGATTAATAATTTGTTGTTTGTGAGCCAAATGATTAATGCATATAAAATGCTGAACATAGTATCTAGGACATACTAAGTGATCAAAAATAACTGTGATTTCCTCAGTCACTTCCATGAGCAAAGAATAAAATATCATGCATTGGGCCCTTATGTTCTTTACAACAGCTAATGTTGGATGCATTTTCAGTGAGCTAAATTGTGCTCAGTGTTGTCAGAGTAATGAGCCAAATACATTAACTGTTCTGGAACAGATGAAGCCTGACTGTTTTGACTTAATACAGAGATAATTAGAGTCTAGACTCTAACTGTTGATAGGCTTACTGAAACATAATGAGAATCATCATGTCATAATAGAATAATTCACAGGGCTAAAACAAAATAGAAATTTCACTACACAGATGAAAAACAACTAATTTTATTTGCGTCAGAAATAAATTATCAGCCAAATCTTCCTACAATCTTACCATGTTTCTTTCATGTTGTAACAGCCTCCTAATAGTATACTCAACTATGCCTTTCTCTTTTGTTACTGAAGCTTTTTTCTTTCCTCTTCATATACTTTTGGTAAAATTACCTAATGTAAGATAAAACCCTTTTTGTAGTTTT
>NW_006921650.1:2281689-2283957 GCF_000298275.1 Orycteropus afer afer | reverse complement strand
CAAGTATAGTAGCAAATGATCTTTTCAACTAATCTTTTTTATCTTTATTTCTGATGGAAAAGAAAGGCATTGAAAGCATATGGTTAGTCCCAGAGCCAATGACGTGTGCTAAAACAATAAACAGGCTCCAGCCACCCCAATTCCCACTGTTTATTCTGCCTAGCCAGATTATTTGCATACTTAACTCCTCACTTATCTCAAAATCTAACCCTGTTAGGTACATCTTTTAAATCAACCATTCTGATTATTCAATACAATTTCTAAGAAAATTGTCCTTCTCTGCATTAATATAACATTCCAGAAAATGTCCTTATAATATTTAAAAATGATGTCAATAATACTTAATTTATAATCAAATCCCAAATGACCTTTTATTGTTTTATGATTACTGGATTGGAAACATTCATGGTCTCTTCAAGGGATTATAATGTAGTTACAATCTATTTTAATATCCTCAGATAAAATGTGTTGTATCTATGCATTATAATTAAAGTGTATTATTAGAGGATCCTCAGAAGGAAGATGGGCAAACTACTTCCGTAGTGATACTGCCTGGGCAACCCAAGGAGGGGTTGCTATGAGTCGGGTCTGACTCAACAGCACATAACAACAACAACATACAACATTTTTAATTTTCAAAATATTGCTATCTCTAGTTGCTCCTTCTCAGAAGTCCTGTATGAAATGAATGAAAATTATACTTGCGTACATCATCCCTTTTTAATAGCAAAGGAATGGAAATTCAGAAGACAAAAGACAGGAGTAAAACCTGGATGTGAGAGATAAGAAGGCAATACAAAAAGATCTGAAAATCCCTAGAAATGAAGTCCCTGGGTTCCAGAACCACTACCCATCTATCAGTTTGTTGTACTGTAGTAGTTAATATGTTTCCATAAGGCTATGCCACTTATATTTCACATCCATCAGGGTTTCCCGTAATGGACAGGATTCAGCAGAACTTTCAGATTAAGACAGAGAAGGAAGAAAGGATAACTTCCAAAAGTTAGCCAATGAAAACTCTGTAAATCACAACAGAATATTGTCTGATACATTGCTGAGCCCCCTAGGTTTGAAGGCAGTCAAAATACACAGTGGTCACAACAATGGGCTCAAGGATACCAACAATCGTGCAGATGGACCAGAACTGGCCGATGTTTTGTTCCGTTGTCACAGATTAGTGATGAGTCAGAGCCAACTCCATAGTAAGTAGCAACAACGGGTTCCAGAAATATACCAGGAAGGAAAACAGAGCAGCACTAAGAGTGTGAGTTGATGCTACAATTGCCCTGGTCACAGGGTAGGAGCAAGGACCTTGATCTGGATAAACTAGAAGCATGGCTTTAATGCATTCAAGGTATATTGGACTAAGTGAGAAAGAACGTTGGAACTATTTCCTACATAAAACTGATCGTGGAGGACTGTTCCCTCAGTGAAAGGATGAACTAAGAAATAAATTTATTCCCTAGCAAAGACAAACAGCATATATATGTGTGTATATATTTGTTTCTGCCCAGGTACTTATTGGGAAAAGCAAAACCAAACAGTTACCCCAATAACTTACCACAGGCTTGTGCCTCAAATAGATTTTGGATTTGAATATAACCTACTCAAGAAGGTTAAACCTCAACCTTAATTAGGGAATTAATATAAAAATTGTTCCTAGGCCAGTGATACCCCAAGATCCTACCAGAAGTCAAGCATGTGGAGGGACATCTCCATAAGGGAGGCCATAAGGAAAAGAAGGAAAGAAGTCTTACTAATGAAGGGAGCTCATGATTTCTTAAAAAATTACAAAACACACTAGGAAGGCATTCGCCATGAGTAAAAGTAAGCAAAAACATTGGATTACAAACTCAAAACTGGAGGTAATAGAATGACCATCTGAAATAGAATATAAATTAAGAATCCTTGAAATAATTAAAGCATGAAAGAATTAAAACCTTAAGAAGAAGCAAGGAAATATGGGGGGAAGGGGAAGTGAGCACATTACACATCAGAAAAAAAAAATGGAAAAGAAAAAATATAGTAAAGAAAAAAGTTTAATGAATGAGCAGTAGATTACACACAGCTAAAGATTTGCAGAACTGAAAATTCTGAGTATATTAGACAGAAAGCAGTACTTGAAAATTGTAAGATGGAAAATATAGAAGCAGATAAAAGATTTAAGATAAATGGAAAGTTGGGTTAGAAGTTCTCCATACCCCTAAGAGGGGCTTCAGAAAGAGTATTTAAAAAACAGAAGATAAATACCCTTGAAAATTCTATGAG
>NW_006921650.1:2266826-2267884 GCF_000298275.1 Orycteropus afer afer | reverse complement strand
TTTGAGCCATGCCACTTCAGCAAATGGAGGACTCAAAACCTTTACTCCATCCATATCAGTAAGGTTGGTTCTACTCTACAGCTCTTTCCCAGTTGTATTTTGAGAGCCTTCTGACCTGAGAGGCTCATCCTCCTGCACTGCATTGGACAATGTTTCCAGGCTACTCATAAAGTTGCACAGTAATGTATCAGACAGTGTTTCTCTGCTATTCATAAGGTTTTCACTGGTCAATTCTTTGAGAAGTGGATAGCCTCTGCCTTTTTCCCAGTCTTTCTCAGTCTGTAAGCTGTGTTGAAGACTGTGCACCATATGCAACCCTTCTGGCATTTGAAACACCAGTAGCACAGCCTCAGCCCTGTGTCTTCTCTAACTGCAAACCTTCCTCTTTGGTTGGGTTCTCTCCACAAAAATTAAACATGTTCAAGTCTCTCCCATTCTACATCCACAAACATTCAAGCCATTGTGGGGGGGGGGGAACTCTTTGCTTATCCTCCAGTGGGGTGAATACTTTATGCTCTTCCTCTTAAAGCTAAAATTCTTAAAATAATTTCTTATGATCTATTTCTATTTTGCTCCCATTTATTTCTCAGTTAACTTTTAGAAGAGACTATTAGTTGTGTCCTGGTGACACAATGGTTAAGAGCTTGGCTGTTAACCAAAAGGGCAGTGGGTTGAACACACTAGCTGCTCAGTGGGAGAAAAGGTGTGGGGATCTGCTCCCATAAATGTTCCAAAAAGAAAAACAAAGAGAAATCCATTGCTGTCCAGTCTATTCCAACTCCTAGAAGCCTGACTGGACAGAGTAGAACTGGCTCATACAGTTTCCAAGGCTATAATCTTTATGAAAGCAAACTGCCACATCTCTCTCTTGAGGAGCAGCTGGTGGTTTTGAACTACCAACATTTCAGTTAGCAGTCAAGCATTTAACCACTTGCACCACCATATAGCCTAGGAAACCTTATGGGGCAATTCTACTCTGTCTCATAGGGTCACTAGGAGTTGGCATCCACTCAATGGCACATAACAACAACAATAACATTAGTTGTTCCACACTATCC
>NW_006921650.1:2264621-2265876 GCF_000298275.1 Orycteropus afer afer | reverse complement strand
CTGGGCTTCTATTTCAGCAAACACAATGTCCTCCTCTAGAGAGTGAGTCTTCCTGGTGATATGTCTAAAGCAAACATATCAGACAGTGTTCTGTTTTGATACATATGGTTTCATTGGCTAATTTTCAGAAGTAAATCATTTAGCCTTTCTTCATAGTCTGTCTTAACTTGGAAACACTGTTGAAACCTGTCTACTATGGGTGCTAAAGGGGCAAGGAGGTGGTGTCTTTTGACCTCCTCTCACTATACAAGAGGGAAAAGAATCACCATCAGCAGCACAAGGCTTGTTCCTATGAGGCCAGACATGTTGCCACCCTCCAGCCAACCTTGACACCAACCGTCCCTCTTGTGGCAGCCACCACATCTTTGCTGGGTTTGATAATTCACTGTAGTGGCCATACAGAACTCACAGATTATGGGGTTCATTAGGGAAACAACAGGCTACAATTCAAGTTCAGGACCATGCTCAGGATACAGTTTGATACCCTTTGATCAGGGTGGACGCCCTTCTGCTGTGCTCTTAGACACACCTCTCTGGCCCTTGGCCTCTCAGCCTGGCCTATGCCTTTGTGGCCAGGTAAGCCTGCCACTCTGTCCAGTGCCTTTTGGTTCCACTGCCACTGTCTCTTAGCTTGGCATCTCTCTCAGCTGGGAGTCTCTCTCAGCCACAATGAGATTCCCCCTCTGCCTCTAGGAGGGCTCATTTTAAGCCTGGTAGAGTGGCAAAACTAACCAATCCCAACATCAGAGTTCTACACACCTGAGAGAGAGTGGACTTTCCCAGAAGATTACTTCATGCTACTCCAACAGAAATACCCCAAGTGGATGACTCTAACAAACAGGGGTTTAAAAGCAGCTACTCAGTTACTCACAGCAAATTCCACTGTGGAGTTAATTGCCAGTCTCATTATAGGAAATAACTACTACCAGTTGCCCAGAAAAGTTGACACATATTTGCATGGTCCCACCCAGTAATCTGGTGGGAGTTACAAAGACTATGGCTAGAAAAGCCATACCATGCAACTCACTACACCGCAATGGGTGACCCTGCTGGTATGTGAAATACTGGTGACATAGCTTCTAGCATCATAGCAACATGCAAGCTACCATGGTAAGACAGACTGACAGATGAGTGGTGTGGAGAGGAGAGACTAGAGAAGATAAAATAATTTCCATGGAAACCCTACTTCTGCTGGGTTCAAGATAAAGAAAAAAACTATATTCCTTCTTGAGTTGACAAGTGGAGCCTGGCCCTG
>NW_006921650.1:2263326-2263971 GCF_000298275.1 Orycteropus afer afer | reverse complement strand
AACCTTCCTTCCGAGGAGTGGCTGGTGGGTTTGAACTGCCAGCCGTCTGGTTAACAGGCAAGTGCCTTAGCCACTATGCTACCAGAGCTCCTCGGAAGTAAGGTCGGACAATCCTACTTCTGTAGTGATACTGCCTCGGAAACCCAAGGAGGGGTCGCTATGAGTCAGGGCTAACTCAAGGGCACATAACAACAACAACAACGTGCATTGCTTATGAAATGGAAGGTGATTACATTTACAAATGGCAATGTGGGAATATGATCAAAATTAAAAATGCATGGCTTTTGTCCCAACAATTACACTTTTAGAAATTTATTCTACAAAAGTACTTACACATGTGCAAAATGATGTATGTGTGACACTATTTATTTCAATATTATTTTAATAATAAAAAATACAAATCAACCTAAATGCCCACCAAGAGGAGACTGGCTAAGTGAAGTATGGTACATCCATGTGGTAGAATACTCTAAGGATGTTTTCTTAAAAAAATGAACCAATAAATGTTATACTACTCTTGTATGGGAGCTCTGGTAGCATAGTGCCTAAAGCACTTGACTGCTAACCAGAAGGCTGGCGGTTCAAACCCACCAGGCACTCCTCGGAAGGAAGATGGGGCAATCTACTTCCTTAGTGATACTGCCT
>NW_006921650.1:2248872-2261366 GCF_000298275.1 Orycteropus afer afer | reverse complement strand
AGCCGGGTTATATAGCTAAGGAGCTCTAAGACATATATGGGCTATGTTCCACTTACCATGTTTGTGTTTCCCAACTTTCCAATGGAGTCTTTATTGTAGTTATCGTGTCCTTTCTCCATCAATGAATAGTTTATTGCTTCAGTTTGGTTATTGTTATGATTAAAACAAAACTGAACTCACTGCCATCAAGTTGATTCCGACTCATAGCAACCCGCTTCAGGTTTCTATACCTATTTATTTTTCATTGTGTTCTCCAACTCCAATTTTCCTCATGAAAATCCCAACCTTAATTCCCAAACCTTCACTCTAACCCTCAATCCATATAGTTTGGATGAAGTTGACTCTATCACTGGTTATAGAAGAGAGATTTGACTCAGACCTCAGTCACCAGAGGATATAAACCCCTGTACCCAAGAATATAAGCATATAATCCAATTTAGGTAAATGACTTGAGCATCTGGTCTAGAAAAGTTTATGTTACACTTGGAGCTGTGAGGTTTTAAGTGTGAAACTGCCAAGGGTCACCCCATGAAGGAAGTGGTCTGTTTAAGTGAAGAGAGAGAGAGAAAGAAAGATTGCTTGAGCACTTGGATCCATGTCCAGTTCTGTGGATAGTAAACTTCTTTTTTTTTTTTTTGCCTCAGTCACTATTAGTATTTGCAAGTGAAAAAGTCTCAATGAAATCCATGACTTTTCCATAACTTCACTTAAAACATGGAAAAGCAAACTAAAACCACAATAACATACCAGTTTTCACCTATCAGTTTTGCAAATATCCTATATTTTGAAAACTCACTATATAGACCAATTATGGAGAAATGGAAGTTATCATGCATTGCTGGTGGGAGTATGAAAATGATACATTCCACATGGTGAATAGTTGGGAAAAATTTATTAAAATTATTGAGAGGTAAGTATTAAAGTATTAGCTCATCAATGATCCCTTTCTAGGGTTTATTCTACAGGATACTCTTTGCACGTGAAATGAAATATGCACAATTATTCACTACAGCATTGTTTCTGATGGTAAACAGAAGACTCTAAATGTCCATCACTAAGGGTCTGGATAACTCAAAAAATTACAGCACGCTCACACATTGGAATATCTGAACCTGCAAAAAAGAATGAGGAATTTCTTTATGTGCTAATAAGGACAAATCTGTAAGATATGATCCTAAAAGAAAAATTTAAAAGTGCAAGACAATGTGAATAGTGTGCTAGTATTTATGTAAAAATAGAGGGGAGAAAGGAAAAATTTTCATATTTTCTTGTATATGCATGAATATCCCAGGAAAGATAGAAAAGAAAATGAGAAAGGCAGTTATGCATGGAGAAGTGAACATGGGATTTGGAAGACAAGATTGGGATGGAGATTCTTTACTGTATACCTTTTATTTTATTTATTGAATATTTTAATTTTTGGAACTATGTGAACTATTCACAAATATGATTGGGCAATCTACTTCTGTAATGATACTGCCTCAAAAACCCAAAGAGGGGTTGCTATGAGTGGGGTCCGACTCGACGGAAATGAGTGAGATTTTATTTATTTTGCTGTTGAGAATATACCCGGTAAAATGGATACCAACCGTTTCTACATGTACAATTTCAGTATATATTAAAAAAATAAAAAATAAAAACACCGTAATGATACAGTGGTTACAGGATTCTAAGAGGTATTGGATGCTGGCACTGAAATGGCAGTTGCATAAATTGGATCCAGGACTCTTCCACCTTCTAGAATTTCAGCTATAAAGACATCGGTGCTGCAGCGCTGAAAAGAGCTATCCCGTGGCAATGGCGGCACCTGCCGGACACACTGAGAATCTTTCCAGTTTTCTTTTTTACCGCCTTGAAACCCAATGGGTGTCGCTGTGAGTAGGAATGGACTCCATGGCAGCGAGTTTGGGTACTTTTTGGAGGCAGGGCATGGGTAGGGATGGTAATGATTGGTTTCCTATTGGGGTCACCATATAGACGTGTTTTGATAATCATTGTAGATTTAATGTCAGATACGTCTGGATAAAATTCTGTCCCTATCATTTTGTCGGTGTAGCTTTAGGCAGAGGCACAGAGAAACTATGGCTTTTATATAATTTCTTCACTTGTAAAATGTGGGTAATAATATCTACCTTATATTGTTGTCTACTAAAATTTTAAGTGAATCGTGTTACCAAAGGAATACCAGCCTTGCCGCCCTAAAATGGCCTGTGTTTGCTCAAAGCCAAGAGCAATCCCAGGTCCCCATACAGCATTCATAAGAAGTGAGATACTAAACAAGGGATGCCCACAGAAGCAGCTGTGAGGATGTTATTCCAGAGCTGAAGAGCAAACAATGGTGTAAGGGAAAAAGCAAGAGCATACATGCACGGGAGAGACAGAGAAGGGAGAAAGAGAAAGCAAGGAGGGTTTGATGGCATCATTTGACTCCTTATAGCCAAACATAAGGAGCTTTGGTGGCATAGTGCCTAAGGCATTTGACTGCTAACCAGAAGGCTGGTGGTTCAAACCCACCAGCCACTCCTTGGAAGGAAGGTTGGGCAATCTACTTCCTTAGTGATACTGCCTTGGAAACCCAAGGAGGAGTCTCTAGGAGTCGGATCCAACTTGATGGCAGTGAGTTTGGTTTTTAGGTTTTGGTATCCAGACATACTGGGAACTCTGAGCTCATCTATGATTTTTCTGTTGTAGCGTAATGCCTAAGGGACTTGACTGCTAACCAGAAGGCTGGTGGTTCAAAACCACCAGCCACTCCTCGGAAGGAACACTGGGCACTCTACTTCCATAGTGATACTGCCTCAGCAACCCAAGGAAGGGTCGCTATGAGTCAGGTTTGACTCGACGGCACATAACAACAACAGCAACAGTAGCAATAAATCCATTTTTCTAAAGTAAGATTGAGTTTGTTTGTTTGTTTTCCACTTGAAATGGAAAAACTCCTAGCTATTGCTAATGATGTATATATTAAAAGCTACTCAACTTTACTCACGATAAACGTACGAATTAAAAATGTGATACCATTTTCCATTTATTACATCAGCAAAAAAATAAATAAAATAATAGAATATGTAGTATACTATTTTGGCGAAGCTATAGGGAAGTAGGCATCTCATATTTTACTGGTCAGAGTATGAGTTTAACAGCCTCTAAAGCCCATTACCATTGACTTCTTTCCGACACTCAGAGACCCTATAGGACAGAGTAGAACTGTCTCATAGGGTTTCCAAGGTTGTAAAGCTGACTGCCACATCTTTCTTCCACGGAACAGCTAGCAGCTGAGAGCTTAACCGTTGTGCCACCAGAGCTCCTTAACAACTTGTAAGGAAGGGAAATTAGTCATATTTGTTAAAGTTGCAAGTACATGTATCCTCTGACCTGGAAATATATTTAAAAGAAATTTGAAACTACATGCCTACATGGGCAAAACAAGGCATATACAAAGTTATTCCCTGCAATGTTATCTGGAAAAGCAAAAAATAGGAGTCAACCTAAATATTGATCACTGGAGAACTGGTTTCATTCACACGGACAACCAAAACCTGAACCAATCTCATTGCTGGCAGTCATTCTGACTCATAGAGACCCATAGGACAGAGTAAAATTGCCCCATAGGGTTTCCTAGACTGTAATCATTATGGAAACAGGCTGCCACATCTTTTTCCCAGAGAGGCTGATGAGTTCCAGCTACCAACCTTTCGGTTAGCAACTGAACATTTAACCGCGGCACCACCAGGGCTCCTACTCACACAGCCAAAACCAAACACTGCCATCTAGTCAATTCCAACTCACAGTGACCCTATAGGAGAGAGTAGAATTGCCCCATAGGGTTTCCAAGTCTGTAATCTTTACGGCAGCAGACTGCCTCATCTTCCTCAGGCAGAGCAGCTGATGGGTTCAAACAGCAGGAACTGTTTGTTAGCAGCCAAATGCTTTAACCAATGCACCACCAGAGCTTTTTATTCACTCAGCAGAGGATTCTAAATCCATTAAAAGGAACAATGGCATTGCGTTAAAAGGGGGGGGGTGCGTAGAGGAATGCAGATTGCACCCCCTGACACTGTCAGAGAGAGTAATACCAAAAGGAGCCCAGGGTCTGCAGCACTGACAGTCGAGCTGGTACTGCAGGTAGAGGGACCACAAGGCAGTAGGGTGGCTAGCGTTGGTGTCACTGCCACCTAGGGTGGTAACTTGTCACCACTACCACTGCCCTCCGTCATCAGTCTGGGGTGGGCAGGTGTGCAGAGCCAGCCATGGGGCAAAGAGGAGGGTCACTTCTGATTCTTTGCAGCCATAGAGATCTGGTTGCAGAGCTAGGAAAGAAATAATCTGTGGTTATAGTGCCACCTATAGGAAAAACTGAGAATGTTTCCGTTTGTTTCTGTCTTGTTTTGTTTTGTTTTTGGTGAGAGTCAGCTTTGCAGGGGATAATTGAGAAATGGAGATTTTTCACATTACAGCTGCTAGTTATTCCCAACAACACAATTTTTCATATATTGGAAGCTTAGATGTCAAAGCTAAACACCCTTGATTGCCAATATTGTCATTCACTCTGTTACTATCCAGCTGAGTGGCTTTAAGCAAAGGAATTTAACATTTCTGAATCACATTCTATGCTTGCAAAATGTGAACGATGATATTTACATGTCAAGTTAATGCCTCCCAGCATTTTAAGTGATTTAAGACCCAAATCTGGCAAACAACAACTTGTGATTACACAATCCTTGGGGGCGATTCTAGGAATTTCAAACACATTCTAACTGGAAGAGAGCTGCTAAAGGATATAGTGTAACATATACATGGGGCTTCCTCCTCCATGGTTCCCAATTCGGAGTCATATAAATACATTGCATATTCAAATATAGCAACCCCTCCTTGGATTTCTGAGGTGCTATCTCTACAGGAGTAGATTGCCCAACCTTCCTTCCAAGGAGTGGCTGATGGGTTTGAACTGCCAGCCTTCTGGTTAGCAGTCAAATGCCTCAGACACTATACCATCAGAGCTCCTATTTAAATATTAAGTGAATGAAATTTTTTAAATATTTCAAAAGTTTCCTAACTAGTACCTAGGACCTACAAAACAATAACTACACATTACGCATTATGAGCCCTGGCACTCAACAGCCAGCTCAGCTGCACCAATTGGAATGTCTGGCTGCTTCCATCTTCTAGAAAGTCCCATCAGTTGCAGCCCTGAGATGGGAGTGCTGCAAAGCTGGAAATAAATGTTCTATGATGAGAGTGACACCTGCAGGACAAAGTGAGAATATTTCTACTTTCTATCTCTCTTTTTTTTTTTTTCTCTCTGACAAAGTTCAGCAAGGCCTGAGGGGAGAGAGTTGGTGAACAGGCATTTCTTACTGGAGCTGTTAGGTGTGAAAGTTTTGCTAATTGCTAATGGAGATATGGGAGCTCTGGTAGCATAATGCCTAAGGCACTTAACTGCTAACCAGAAGGCTGGTGGTTCATACCCCCTAGCCACTCCTCAGAAGGAAGGTTGGGCAATCTACTTCCGTAGTGATATGGCCTCTGCAACCCAAGAAGGGTCGCTATGAGTTGGGTCCAACTCGACAGCACATAACAACAACAACAATGGAGATGTTGCAAACTAAACTATTTCTATATAAAGTACATAGGGAAGCAGTGCAAATAAATGGGTAGAGGCACATTCCTCAGTTACAAATTTTGGCTTTGTCACTTCCCAGTTATAGCGCTGTAGGTAAAGGCCCTTAACATTTCTGAGCTGTAGATCTACACTTATAAAATGAGGGTGATAATAATTACCTCGCAGGGTTACTGCCTCACAAAGTTTTAGGGGAGTTATACAGCCAGAGAAACCCCAAACTTGACAAACAGTAGTTTATAATTATTCAATCCCTGAGACAATACCAGGTTCCCAAACTCATTCCTTCAAAAAATGAAATGCTGAATAGATACAACTTAGAGAAAGAGCCTCCACCTCAAATTGGAACATGGATGATAAACAGCAAGAGAGAACCTTCCAGGATGGCCACATTGTTTGACTAGGGAAATTGGGATCAGGGATCTTGGTAAGTGTTGGAGATCAGAGGTCACTGGGTGGTGTTTCTTGTTTTTCCTTTTCTAAATAGAAAGCTTTGTTTCTGTTGTCCTGATCTCTTCTCATAAATGTATCAGTGAATTATGTTTCTGTTTAACCATAGTTTGCTTGACTATGAGAAGCCACATTAATGCCTGACCAAGAAAAATACCTGTCATCCAGAGATTCTGGATTTGGGACAATAGCTAAATGGGTTTGGGATTGTTCTCCATTTGGGATAGGAATAGGACACTTTTGTTTTTTAATGTATTTATAGCTACAATGTACTGAGATATATTGAAGATATATGGAAAGGTAGAAGAGTGTGTGGTCTATCCTATCGTATACAAGGATGGTTCAAGGACAAGCACATGATTCAGTTAAGGTCAACGAGTCTGTCCTAGGTCTTTCTGCTGAACTTAGAATTATGAGGATGAAAACCTAGAACTGCCTGACATCACCAATTGAGGGAAGATGTCTGAGAGCAGAGCAGAAGCCAGAGAACAGAGCAGAAGCCAGGGAAAGTGAAGAGAGAGAGAGAGAGAGAGAGAGCTACAAAGAGAAAGAGGGAGAGACAGTGTGCACAGAGCTGGGATTGACGACATTCTTTGAACCCTTGCATAAAGGTATGTGTCCAGATACATCCATTGACTTTTCTTTTATGTAAATTGTATTTCTTGTCTATAATTTCATACAGATCGAGTTGAGTTTTCTGTCACTTGTAATTGAATGAGTTTTTATTAATTGATATGAAAAGATGTTATACCCTCCCCACAAAAATAGAAATAAAGCTACAAGAGATAACATTTTTCACCTATCATATTGACAAAAATCCAAAAGAGAAGTCAAGATGTTTATTACAACAACTCCTGCCTTTGCAAGAGTGGTTCTGGAAGAAACTGTTTTTCTGTCACCACAGCTGATATCAGATGGCATCTTCCATCTCATATCACCAATACTTCCCATTATCTTTTTAGGCCAAAGGCTGGTAACAGATTTCTGCTATACCTTATCCCTGGTGCTTTAATCCTACTCTTGATGCAAAAGATTTCCTTCATTAAATTCTCTCTACTTCTGGGTATGCCATAAGTTTCCTTTGTGGACCTTGACTGATCTAGTAATTGGTATTAAGAATAGCCCCAGGAAATAGGCCCTCAAAACCAGATTCTATGAGTCTGTTGCCCGTGTATCTCATGAGCCCACAGACATTCTCTGCAGAGGGAAATCAGATATAATAATCCATAGTATGTAGCAATATTATGATCACTCAAGTTACCACTGATGGTGATGCAGTACAAGTGAAGGGCAAGACATGATCAAAATGGCAATGGTACTTAATTGCTATGGAAATAATGAGAATTAGGATATGTGGTCTGAATGCTCCTGACTGCATTGGATAGCTTACAAAAAGAAAAATAAGAAAGAATCATAAGCTTCGGTGGTTGCCTTTAAAAAATATATATATATATACACAGACACACACACACACATATAAGGCAGACATGACTGAAAATTAGGCCCAACTGTATGGGCTGAAGAAAAGAAAAAGCAGTTAAATGTTCAGCCTCTCCAGGTGTCATATGCCAGTAAGGTACCAGTTAATATGGAGTGGGATTCTGAGGCTTGGAATTTTGTAAACTTGTTGACATCACATTGATATCTTGAAACTAGCCATGATGGAAATATCACAAAACACATATGAAAAAACAACATGTTGCTGTCAAGTCCATCCTGACCCACGGTGACCCCATGTGTTGTAGAGTAAATTTTGCTCCACAGAATTTTCTTGGCTGTAATCTTTATGGAAGCAGATCACCAGGCCTTTCTTCTGTGGCACTAGATGGATGGACTTGAATAGCCAACCTTTAAGTTAGTAACAGAGACCATCAAAATTGGCAACAAATTACCAGAAATGCAGTGACTTAAAACAACTGGAATTTACTGTCTTATAGTTATAAAGGTCTTAGTGGTTAAAATCAGTTAGACTCTTTTGAATATGTCCTCTATTTACTACAGGACCCTTATTGATGCAAAGACTAATGTACACAATTATACACTGCAGTACTATTTCCAAAAGACGATGGAGAGAAGTGCTGAAGAACCCAGGTTTTGGGGGCAGACTGCCTACATCTGACTCTGAACTCTACCATTTAACAGCTTTGTGACTTCAGGCAAGTTATATATTATCTTTGTGTCTCAGAGTACTCATCTATAAAATGGAAATAATAAGTGAATTCAGTGGGTTGTGATGAGGATTGTTGTTATTGTTGTTTGTAGGTGCCATCAAGTCAGTTCCAACTCATAGTGACCCCATGACAACAGAACAAAACACTGCCTAGTCCTGCACCATCCTCACGATCATTGTACGCCTGAGCCCATTGTCGCCATCACTGTGTCAGTCTCTCTCAGTGCCAGTCTTCCTCTTTTTTGCTGACCCTCTGCTTTACCAAACACGATGTCCTTCTCTAGGGACTGGTTCCTCCTGACATGTCCAAAGTACATGAGACGAAGTCTCACCATCCTTGTTTCCAAGGACCATTCTGGATGTACTTCTTCCAAGACAGATTTGTTCATTCTTCTGGCAGTCCATGGAATGTCCGAGATTCTTGGCCAACACCATAATTCAAACACATCAATTCTTTGATCTTCCTTATTCATAGTCCAGCTTCCACATGCATAAGAGGCAATGGGAAATACCATGACTTGGATCAGACACATCTTAGTCCTCGAAGTGACATCTTTGATTTGTAACACTTTGAAGAGGTCTTTTGCAGCAGATTTGCCCAATGCAATACATATAGTGATGATTGGATGAGTTAATATAAATAAATCACCTAGAAAAATGCCTGGAACACATTAAATGCAAGATGACTGTATGGTTGTTGTTGTTAGGTGCTGTCCAGTGAGCTCTGACTTGCAATGACCCATGCACAACAGAATGAAATGTAGTGTGGTCCCGTTCCATCTTCACAATTGTCACTATGCCTGAACCCATTGTTGCAGCCACTGTGTCAGTCCGTCTCGTTAACGGTCTTCCTCTCTGTTGCTGACCATCTACTTTACCAAGCATATCCTTCTCCAGGGACTGGTCCCTCCTGATAACACGACCAAAATGAGAGGTGAAGTCTTGCCATACCCAATTTTAAGGCGCGTTCTGGCTATACTTCATTCAAGACACATTTGTTTGGTCTTCTGGCAGTCAATGGTATATTTAATATTGTTCACCAACAGAATTTCTGGAAGCTGTCCCTCGTTAATCCCTGATAGCAGTGAATATGATGGACTATCACTCCCTTGATTCTGTTAGGTTATATGGCATAGATAACCTTAAAATTATCTGGGTGCATCTGATCTAATCATAACCCAGTTGCCATCCAGTGGATTTTGGTTCGTGATGACCTCATCCCCATGTGTATCAGAGTAGAACTACACTCCTAGGTTTTCAATGTCTGATTTTTCCAAGGTAAACTGCCAGGCATTTCTTCCAAAGCACCCCAAGGTAGACTTGAACCTCCAAGCTTTCAGTTAGCAGCTGAGCATGTAAACCATTTGCACCCCAGGAATGCTGATCCCTTAAAACTCATGATCTCTTAGGAGTAGAGAGTTTTCTTCTGCTGAAGGCAGAAAGGGAAATTGGAGAGATCCGAAGTATGAGAAGGACTCGATGTACTCTTGCTGGTTTTCAGACTGAGGACCTGAATGGAGGAAGGCAGGCTGGCTGTAGGCTCAGAGACTCGTTCCTGGCAGATACCCAGCAAGAAAACAGGACCCTCAGTTCTACAAGAGCAAAGAACTAAATGAGCTTGAAAGCTAAGCCTCTAAAGAAGAGTCCAGCCTAGCCAACAATTTAATTTTGTCCTGTTAGACCCTGAAAAGAGAACCCAGCTGAGTCCATCTAATTATCTGATCTACAGAAATATGAGATCATCAATGCATAGTGTCAGTCACAAAGTTTGCGATGGTTTGTTATGGCAGGAAACGAACACAGATTGCTATTTGATTATTAATAATAATAAAATCGCAACCAACTTGAACACACATTAATAAATAATTATACATTATACATTCATTCAATGGAATACTATGTAGTTGTTCCAAAAATATAAAGAAGCTCTTCATGCATTGATACAGAAAGTTCCAATATATATGTTAATGGAGAGAACACAAAACAAGTACAGAATACTCTGTAAAATATGCAGGCATGTGTGTAATGAAAGAAAGCAATAATAAGTATATTTGTTCATGTATGCATTAAAACTCTGTAATGATACAAAAGACTAATAACTGTTGTTATCTGTTTTGACAGGTCATGAGTAAGAATTGAGTAGATGCGAGCAGTAGTGGAAAGTATTTATTATTATATAACTTTATACTTTTTGATTTTTGAGTCATGTAATTATTCTCTATTCAAAAAGTTCGAAATGATTTCTATAGAAAGGAAAGATACAATCCGAGCATATATATTAGAGCTATAGAACTCTAAACACATGCGTGGGTTTGCTGATATGACTAACAGTCACATAATTGGTTTCTTCCATCTTCTAGACTTTGCGGTCTTTGCAGTTCTTAGAGCCCTAAGACTTGTTGTATGCCCTCAAGTCATTCCTCAGAAACCCTGTCTAGAGATTTTCTATGGTTATAGTGACACCTACCGGACCAAATGAGAATTTTTATTTGTTGGTTTCAGTTTTATTTTTTCCTCTGACAGCCATGTATCAGAAGTTAAAAAAGAAAAAGAAAAACAACCAAACTCACTGCTGTCAAGTCCATTCGACTCACAGAGACCCCTATTTGGGTTTCCGAGGCGGTATCTCTGTGTGAGTAGATTGCCCGCGGGTAGAAGATGTTTATTCCTCAGCGGAATAGCTAAGCAGAAAAGTTTTAATAATTACTTATGAAATAGAATAACCAAAGATTTCTTAAATCTAGGTCACACTGGGCAGGGAATGCAGAAATGTAGGTTTCAAAACCTCACAGACCTAGGTTCATACTTTCTCTTTGTCACTCTAGGCAAAGGATCAAGCCTCTCTGAGCATTATTTTCTTCATGTGTAAATGTGGACAGGAGGCAGTGGTGGCTCAGTGGTCAAATTCTCACCTTCCATGCGTTAGACCTGGGTTCTATTCCTGGCAGCGGGCCTCCGGTGCCCCGCATGAGTGGAGGCTTGTATGTTGCTATTATGCTGAACAGGTTTCAATGACGCTTCCAGACTAAGACAGACGGGGGAACAAGTCCTGGTGATCTAGTCCCAAAATCAGCTAATGAAAACGTTATGGATGACAATGATCAAATCCCTAGCCACACTGAACCTGACACTGTTTTGTTCCGTTGTGTGTGACATTGCCATGAGTCAGGGCAACTCCATAGCAACTAACAGCAACAAAATACAGTGGAGCCTGCCCTTTTTGCATGATATAAAAGAGATGCACATATCATGCAGACTTAGGGGCCTGCCACATAGCTGGTTTTCAGTTTCCAGTAGCCAGTGTATCCTTGTACTTTATGTATTCTTCAGTGTCCTTGTACTCCCAAGCCTTTGATGGTCCTATAGGCTGACCCTGTTTTAACCCAAGCCCCACTTTGATGTGAATTCAGACTGTTCTCAACCTTCCACAAGCAAGTGCATCACACCAAGCACAATTTAGCATTCTTGCACCTCTTAATATCAAACTAGCACAGCCCCACCCCTCACGCCTCACTACACTCATATTATTTGGGGCCGTTAAAAATATATACATATTTGTGTGTCCGTTTCTTATTTCAAGCAAAGTATAAAAATTTATGTTTATATTTATCTTTTACCTAACTGACAACAGCGTGTATTTATCCATATAATGACATGACATTGTCTCCTCAGGGATCATTATCAAGTTTCAGACTGACCTTTTTTGACCTTTATAACTTAAAAGATCTACTGAATCTCTCTTGGCCTTACGTCTATATGCCCAGCATCACATTTTCTCTGTGTGTAATGTTTTCCTGTGTGCGTGTAAGATTAAAACAAAGTAGAATTTGACATTATGAACTGAAATAAATGTATTAATAATTTTAAACCATGGATAAGTTTAAAAGATTTTGTAAATCAGTGAAAGGAATATCTACTAGGGAAATAAACAAGGCAGCACAATCCCTGAAAGTAATTCTTGGTACCAAATAAATACTAGAAGATAAACGTACACTTACATTTAAACTTGTAACACATAAAGGTGAATTGATTACACACTCCTGTGATGTTTACACCAAATAAAGAAGGGAAAATGAGACAATAAGGATGTGATGATTACTATTGGAAGGAGTGGAGGCTCTACACAGAATTGGGGGGGGAGAAGAAACAACCCTGTGTTTGTAAGCACATGACACTGCATATGATAAATATTATGATAAAGATAATGACCCAGGAGATTCTGAGTCAGCCAATTAGCACTCTAATAGGAGAAGT
>NW_006921650.1:2246271-2247192 GCF_000298275.1 Orycteropus afer afer | reverse complement strand
ATCTCTTGGCATAACTGAGTGAGTGCCTCCAGTGGGGCATCTGTTTGTTGAAATATCTCAGTGGGTATTCCGTCAATTCCTGGAGCCTTGTTCTTAGCCAATTCCTTCAGTGCAGCTTCAGTTTCTTCCTTTGATACCATTGGTCCTTGATCATATGCCATCTCCTGAAATGTATGAAGATTGACCAGTTCTTTTTGGTACTGTGACTCTGTGTATTCCTTCCATCTTCTTGTGATGCTTCCTGCATCATTCAATATTTTGTCCATAGAATCTTTCAATATTGCAACTCGAGGCTTAAATTTTTCTTCAGTTCTTTCAGCTTGAGAAATGCTAAGTGTGTTCTTCTCTTTTGGTTTTCTAATTCCAGGTCTTTAGACATTTCATTATGGTAATTGGCTTTGTCTGCCCGAGCTGCTCTTTGAAATCTTCTGTTTAGCTCTTGTATCTTGTCATTTCTTCGATTTGCTTTAGCTACTCTCTACTCAAGGGCAAGTTTCAGAGTCTCTTCTGACATCCATTTTGGTCTTTTCTTCTTTTCTCATCTTTTTAATGACTTCTTGCTTTATTCATGGATGATGTTCTTGATGTCATCCCACAATTCTTCTCGTTTTCAGTCATTGGTGTTCAATGCATCTATTCAATCTATTATTTAGATGGTTCAAATGTATTCTTTAGATGGACTCTAAGTTCAGGAGGGATATATTGAAGATCATATTTTGGCTCTCAGAGACTTGTTTTAATTGTCTTCAACTTCAAGTAGAACTTGTATATGAGTAGTTGATGGTCTGTCCCACAATCACCTTCTGGCCTTGTTTTGGCTGAAGAAATTGAGCTTTTCCATCACCTCTTGCCACAGATGTAGTCAATCTGATTCCTGTGTACTCCATCTGGTGAAGTCCATGTGTATAGCCACTGTTTGTG
>NW_006921650.1:2244267-2245191 GCF_000298275.1 Orycteropus afer afer | reverse complement strand
GTGAGTGTGGGGCCTGGGTCCCTCCCTCCCCTTACCTGGATGCCTGGCTGATGCTTTGCTCTGGCTGCTCTGTTTTCACCCTGGCTTCTCTTTTCCCTGCTTTCCTGGCTGGTGGTGGCCTGTGCCCTTCCCTATCTGGATGCCTGGCTGCTGCTCTGCTCTGTCATCGCTTCTGGCTTCTCTTCCCCCTGTTTCCTGGCTGGTGGGGGTGGAGCCTGGGCCACAATACTACTAAAGCTTAAAACAAAAGGAGGGGTTAGGATTCAGACAGCACAAAGGACACAGACTGGAGACAGTCATTATTGAAATGGATATTTGCAGGAAGGAGAATTAGATGACCAAGCCCAAATAACATCGTAAGAGTTAAACCATGGAAAGATTCCAGAAAGGGAAAACAATATTGATGAAGCTAGGAGAAAGAGCATAGCCATCATGCACATATACAAGAAAAATCCTTGTTCATACAAGTGTGGATGAAATGAAGATTAAAACATCCTTAAGGTAGACTCTACCCAGGAGACAACTATATTTGTTGGAGCAACTAACAATACAGGTAGGATGTAATAATGTCCCACACAAAATAAATATTGTTAGGATGTTGCTATTAGGTTACTGAAAAATACAGAGATTATTGGGTATGCAGTGTAGTAAATTACCTGGTATATATAGCTTTTCTAGCCATAAGTCTTTGTGAACTCCGTGGTGGAATTTGCCCTGAGCAACTGAGTAGCCCCTGATCATTAAAGTTGTCCACCTGGGGTATTTCTGTTGGGAGTGGCACAAAGCAATGTTCTGGAAGTTGTGCTCTTTCTCAGGTGCTTAGAATTCTGATGTTACGATTGGTTGGTTTGGCCACTCTGCCAGGCTCAACAGGAGGCCTCCTAGAGGCAAATCTCTCTGACTGCTGCCTGAGAAGGATGTGCT
>NW_006921650.1:2213502-2218597 GCF_000298275.1 Orycteropus afer afer | reverse complement strand
CCCTAAGGAAACTCCCCTTGGGCAGACTGGCCACTCAGAACACAGTCATCTGATCCCATCATGGGAACAACCACACAGAACTGGGGTCCAGCCAAGTTGACACACAGCTCCAACTATCACAATGTTTTTCTTCCTTTCTTTCAAATTTGAATGCCTTTAATTTTCTTTTATTGCTTCATTGTACTGGTTAGAAGTTCTGACACAAGGTTGAATATAAGTGGCAAGGCAGGGTATCCCTGCCCTGTTCCTGATTCTTAGGAAGCATTCAGACTTTCATCTTTAAGCATGATATTAAAAAACAGTTGTCCTCAAGTTGACTTCGACTTGTGATGCCTCCACGTGGGTCAGAGTAGAATTGTGCTCCCAGGGTTTTCAATGTCATGTTCTTCAGAAGCTATCTCTGACCTTTTTTTTAAGGTCCTCTGAGTAGATGCCGGGAGCTCTCTCTGGTGGCCTAGTGCCTAAGGCACTTGACTGCTAACCAGAAGGCTGGTGGTTCCAACCCACCAGCCACTCCTCGGAAGGAAGGTTGGGCAATCTACTCCCATAGTGATACCGCCTCGGAAACTTAAGGAGGGGTCACTAAGAGTCCGGTCCGACTCGAGGGCACATAACAGCAACAATGAGTAGATGCCAACCTCCAGCCTTTTGCTTAGCAGTCGGCGTAAGTTAATCATTTGCATCACGCAGGGATTCTTTACTACTATTTCTAGTTTGCGGAATTTTTATCAGAAATAAATGTTGTGTTTTGTCAAGGCTTTTTCTGTGTCTGTTGAGCCAATCTTATGTTTTAGGCTCTTTTTTTATGGTGAATTACAAAGATTGATTTTAGAATGGTAAGCCAATCTTGCATTCCTGGGATAAACCTTACTTGAACATGATATATATGGTTTTTTATATATTGTTGGATGTAATATGCTAAAAATTGTTTAGAATTTGTTTAGAATCTATATCATGATAGTTTTTTGTTTGTTTATTTGGTATTGTGGTAGTGTTGACCTCAATAAATGAATTGAAAAGTACTCTGTTCTTAATTTTCTGGAAGAGTTTGTGTAAAATCAATATTTCTTAAATTTTTGGTATTGTTTATTAGTGAAACCTGCTGGGTTTTTCTTTGTGGGAAGGTTGTTAATTATAATGTAATTCATTTAATCGATATAGGGCTATACATCAAAACTGGAAGCAAAACTAGACTTAAAATTTTGAATGTTCAATTTTAAAAACAATAATCATAGATTTGGAAGTTTATTGAACTAAAACATAAGAAAAATAATATAAAATGTTGGTGATAGAAAAAAAATATTCCAAGCTTCTTCTTTTTTTAAATCATTTGTCAAGATACTAATTAAAGGCAACTTTCTTCTTCAGTAAATTTTGGTGATTTGTATCTCTTGAGAATTTTTCCTTTTGATGTAAATTGTTAGATATATAATCATAAAGTTGTTCATGATACTCTCTTTTTATCATTTTAATATCTATAAAATCTGTAGTAGTGTCTTGTCTCTCATTCTGCTATTTTTAATTTGTGTTTTTTTTTTTCTCTCTCTCTCTCTCTCTTTTTTCCTCTGATCTGACTGGCTAGAGTTTACAATAACAATGATCTTCTAAAAAAAAAAAACACCTAGTTTTTGGATTTACTGCTTTTGTTTATAAATTTTGAAACTATACTTTTTCTGTTTTCTATGTCATTGATTTCTACTTTAATCATTATGATTTATTTTCTTTTGTTTATCTTGGATTTTATTTGTTCTTGCTCTAGTTTTTAATTTTATTTGTATGACTATACAATTACTGTTTTTCTTTCTCTAGTTTTTTAAGGCAAAGACTTGGTAATTGATTTGAGATTTATCATCTTTTCCAATACAGACTTTTTGTTTTGTATTTAAAATACGTATACTAAAAAGTCTGCCACTTTAACCATTATAAGTGTACAGTTCAGTGACTTTCATTGCATTCACCATGTTACGCTACCATCACCACTATCCATTTCCACAAGGCTTGCATCATCTCAAACAGAAACACAGTACCCTTCAGTTATAATTCCTATTCTCTCCTCCCTCCAGTTCCTGGTAACCATGAATAAACTTTTGTCTGTAAGCATTTGCCTAATCTAGATATTTCATATAAGTGGGATCATGCAATATTTGTCTTTTTGTGACTGATTTATTTCACTCAAAATAATGATTTCAAAATTCATCCATGTTGTAGCATGTATCAGAGCTTCATTTCTCTTTATGTTGTTGTTGTTGTTGTTTGCCCTTGAGTCAGACCTGACTCATAGTGACCCCTCTTTGGGTTTCCAAGGCAGTATCACTACGGAAGTAGGTTGCCCAACCTTCCTTCTGAGGAGTGGTTGGTGGGTTTGAACCGCCAGCCTTCTGGTTAGCAGTCAAGTGCCTTAGGCACTATGCTACCCAAGCTCTGTGTATATAGAGGTAATCCCCAACTTAAGATGGGTTTTGTTCTGACATCTCTGTTGTAAGTCAGTTCTTATATAAATTGAATAGCACTTTTTTTTTAATATTTAGTTATTATTATTATTGCCTTTTATTATCAATATTTTATGAATGTGGTCTTTGTTTTTTTGAGGGGTTGGAAACATTACATACAAATATCAGCGAGTGAACATCTGAGAATGATAGCATCAGCAAATTATACATTGACATTATATGTGGTACATATTTTTAGCTATAAGATGGCTGTAAATGCAGTTCATTGTAACTCAACTACATCATAAGTCAGAAACTACCACATTTTGTTTACCCGTTCATCCAATGATGGGCACTGGGTTGTTTCCATCCTTTGACTATATGATAATGCTGCAATGAAACTGTCATACACATAACTATTTGAGTCCCTGCTTTCAAGTCTCTTGGTACGTAGTTAGGAGTAGAATTGTTATGGTAATCAAAACAACATAGTACTGGTACAATGATAAGCATATAAGCAAGTGAGATAGAATTGGGAGTTCAGAAATAAACCCATACATCTACAGACAAGTGATTTTCAACAAGGGTGCCAAGTTCATTCAATGGAGAAAGAATAGTCTCTTCAATAAATGGAGCTGACACAACTGGATCTCTAAACAAAAGAAGGAAGTTAGAACCATATCTAACGCTATATGTGAAAATTAATTCAAAATAGATCAGCGACATCAATATACAAAATTAAAACCACAAAACTCTTAGAAGAAAACATAGGTAAACTTCAAGCCTCATCTTTGACAGTATGTTCTTAGATATGACATAAAAGAACACAAGCAATAAAGAATAGATAAATTGGATTTCATCAAAATCAGAAATGTCTGTGCATGAAAGGATTTCATCAAGAAAGTGAAAAAATGACCTACAGAAGAAGAGAAAATATTTGGAAGCCACATATCTAAAAAGGGTTTAATATTCAGAAATAAGGAACACCTATAACTCAAAAACAACGACAAATCTAATTAAAATGACTATAACAATAACAAAAAATGACATATCTCCAAATAACATATATGAATGGCCAATAAGCACATGGAAAATTCACAATGTCAGTCATCTGGGAAATGCAAAACAAGATCACTGTGAGATACGATTTCACACCAATAGGATGGCTAAACTCAGAAAAATGGAAAATAACAAGCATTGGAGAAGATGTAGAAAATTTGAACTGTTTTGCATTGCAGGTGGGAATTTAAAATAGTGTAGCTGCTGTGGAGAACAGTTTGGGGGTTTCTCAAAAAGTTAAACAGAATTATTCCAGGCAGTGTTCTAAGTCCTGAGCATGCAGCAGTGAATAACAGAAACAAGATCCATTTTTTGTGAGATGAATAACTAACAAATAAACCATAAAATATCAAAAGCCTATGAAGATAATTTTAAAAGTTGGAATTAGGAGAGACTGAAGAGCTACTTTAGACTGAGTGGATAGCGGAAGTCCTTTGGTGGAGGTGATATTTAAGGTAAGACCTGAATAATGAGAAAAATTCAGCAATGTGAAGACCTTATGGCAAGAGCATTCAACATTCATTTGTTCCTCAAATACTTACTGAGAACCTACTCTGGGCTAGGCACTGCTATAAACATTGAGCACATAGAAATGAAAAAAACTGACCCCACCCCCCCAAAAAAAATTCTTCATCTCAAGATGTTTATCTTCTAGTGGGGAAATTGAGACAATATCCAAATAACCAAAAGCAAACCAGAAGTTTTTTTACAGAAGGTGTTGTTGCAAGGCTTCCCCTTCCAGTTTTTTTTTTTTTTTTTTTTTTTATATACACAACCAAACATATATCCATTCACAGTTTCTACATGAACAGTTCAGTGACATGCTGTGAGTCACCATTCTTGCTACTTTGTTTCATCATCCAAATTCTCATCTGGCTCTAGATTAACTGTTGTTGGTTTAAACTCACACAGATAATTCTCCATAAAAGTGCAAAGTTCAAGATAAGCATTCTTTATTAATTAGACTAAACTGTTGTTTAGTTTCATGGGGTAGTTTCCCTTAAAGTTTTAAAGATTATTTCTGGACATTAGAGTCAGGGGTTCTCCCAGACTCAGTGGATCCAGTAACTCTAGTTTCCATGTAAATTTGAAGGTCTATTCCACACTTTTCCTCCTTTTGATCAGGATCCATCTATTGGTTCATTGATCAAAATGTTCGGTAATGGCACCTGGAACTATCCATTTCTTCTGGACTCGTGGTAATGGAGGTAGTAGTTTATAGAGGTAATTAAACTTGTAGTCCAATTCCTTATCTGATTCTTCAGTCTCCTTCTTCCTCCACTGTTTCAGGTGAATAGAGACCAGTTGTTCTTTCTTGGATGACTGCTGACAAACTTTTGACATCCCTGAAGCTACTCACAGAACTAGGAGGTGGAACAGAAAATCGAAAACCAAAATTAGACCAATTGACTAACGCTTGCCCTCCGCTTTTACTCTATGTTCGTCTTTATATTTAAAGTGATCTTCCTGTAGATAGCATATAGTTAGGTCTGACTTTCCGTCTAATCTAATGAGCTTTGTGTCTTAATTGGGGAGTTTGGATTATTTACATTTAATGTGATTATTGATATGCTTAAGTTTAAATTTACCATCTTGCTATTTGTCTT
>NW_006921650.1:2212608-2213176 GCF_000298275.1 Orycteropus afer afer | reverse complement strand
GGATTTGAACTGCCAGCCTTCTGGTTAGCAGTCAAGTGCTTTAGTCACTATGCTACCAGAGCTCCTAACTCATCATAGTCTACCTCAAATGAAAGGTATGTTTACATATAGTAACAGAACCTTAGAATAGTGTATCTACAATTTCTTTCCTTCTGGTCTTTGTGCTACTGCTATTTTATGTTTTACTTTTACATATGTTAGAAATTCCACATTAAATTGTTTTTATTTTGTTTACTATTCAGTTTTTCTTTTAAAATATTCAAATAATAATTTAAAAATCTTGTATACTTTCCTACATAGTTGCCTTTTCTGGTGCTTTTCATCGATTTCTATCTGGTAGAATTTTAGTTCTGCCAGTTCTCTTCTCTAATTGTCATTCCTGTGAAGATAATTTATCCTTTTTCTCTGGCTGCGCTTAAGATTTGATGGTTTGTATTTTTATTATGATAGACTTGTTGTTGTTGTTATATGCCGTCGAGTCGGACCCGACTCATAGCGACCCCTCCTTGGGTTTCTGAGGCAGTATCATTACGGAAGTAGATTGCCTCATCTTCCTTCCGAGGAGTGG
>NW_006921650.1:2208646-2211963 GCF_000298275.1 Orycteropus afer afer | reverse complement strand
AAAGCTAAAAACCTTATTAACGCTTAGCTTAAGGTTTTTGATACTGCACAGAAGTAGTCTTGTAGTTTTGAATTCTCACTGAAGACTCCTAGCTACTGCTTAAAATATAGATGGTTGGGGAGAAAATTGCTCTGACCCTAAGTATAAGATAAAAGCTGGATAACCTACAAAATTGTAGCTTTTCTTGAACTTATCAAAGAACTGAGAAAGGCTAGCAGTTATCTAGAAAGCCAAGGGATCACAGGTGCTTCCAGTGAAAGATGAGACATGAGCACTGACCTGTATGTGGCAGAAATAGGAAGAGGACAAGGCTGCCATACAAACAGGTAAGAAAATTTAGCTAAAATGTTTCAAGAATTACTATAGGACAAGTGTGGGCTAGTGTGAGCTACTCTGGGAGCTGCAGACAGAAAGAGTTCACATCTACTTTCAGGTTCTCCACTGACCTCTACCACGTGCTCATGAGAAATATTAACAACAGGGTGGGAGACAGAAAAACTTCCTTTGTGGTATAGACCACAGACCCTTGAAGAAGTGGAATGACTAACACTGAAAAAAATCAGAAATCCTCACCTAGCTTATTCTCTCTCTCATAACAAATGGAGAAGTCATAACAGGAAAAGCCAAAAACACTGCAACATCCTTCCCCTGGACATAAGTGAAGACACGCTGCAGTTGGGGGAAGACAAAATTAAAAAAAAAAAAAGAAAAAAATCCCCTCCTTCAAGGAGATAATGGTCAGAAATTTTCTCTTAAAACTGAAAGCCATTTGATCACAGATCTAAGAAGTACAGGGAAACCTGAGCAATACAAATACTGAAAACTCACCTAAACTCATTGTTATAGATTGAATTGTGTCTATATATGTGACCTCTATGCCTGTGGTTCTAATTCCATTTGGGAATGGGTTGCTTTTGTTCTGTTAATGATGCAGGATTAGTTTAGGGTGTGCCTTGAGTCAAGCTCTTTTCAGATATAAAAGAGATTAAATGAGCAAATGAGAGCAGTAGAGATGGTATAAGATAAATACCAAGACACATGTAGAGCTCCAAAGAACCAGGAGCAGAAGTTGAAGACACAAGGACCTTTCGCCAGAATGACAGAGAAAGGAAGTGTTGCCCTAAAGCTGGCACCCAGAATTTGGACTTCTAGCATCCTAAACTGTGAGGGGAAAAAAAAATGCTGTTTGTTAAAGCCACCCACTTATGGTACTTCTGTTATAGTACCACTAGATAACAAAGACAGAAATTAGTACCAGAAAAGTGAAGTGACAGCTACCTAAAATGTTGAAGCACTTTTGGTTTCTGGTAATGGGTGGAGGCTGAAAGAATTTTAAGGTCTCTAATAATAAAAGCCTAAATTGCCTTGAAGAGACTGTTGATAGAATTATGGATGTCAAAGGCAATTCTGATGAAGTCTCAGAAGGAAGTGAGGAGACCTATCATGAAAGTCTCTATTGTCTTAGAGAGTACATACATATGGCACCAACAACAGAATGTTGCTAAAAATATAGATGTTAAATGTGCTTCTGCTGAGGCTTTAAAGAAAACGATGAACATGTGATTGGACAATAGAAGGGGGTGAAGTTTTTATGCAGTGACAAAGAACTTGTCTGAATTATGTTAAAATGTTTGGTAGAAGGTAGAACTTGTAAGTGATGAACTTGACTATCTGGCTGATGAGATTTCTAAGCAAAAGCTTAAGGGATCATATGGTTTCTCTTTACTCCTTTTAGTAAAATGTGAGAGAAAAGAGATGGACTTAAAATTCAACTGAGCAAAATGAAAATAGAACTTAAAGATTTGGAAATTCTGTTGTACAAACTAAGGACCCATGTCCTAGAATGTTCACCAAGGATGTAGCTACACAAATTGCTGTTAAAAAGATTAAGCCTGTAACTGATGGGTCTAACCAACTACAAGAGCAGAAAATCAACCCATTAGCTTACACTGAAGGGGACAGAGGAAGAGCAAAAGGAAAGCATACTGTCTGCCTCTTGGAATTACATAGGCAAGAAACAGGCCAAAGGAGCTATATCTGTTGTCCCTCAATAAAACAAAGAGACTATCCCTGGAGCAGCTCAGAGATCAGAAAAACTGCTAGAAGGAGCATGGGAAGCAGAGCCTCCTTTGTTTCAAAGGGTGGGGCCACAATCTCCTGGATCTCAAAAGATGGAGCCTCCTAGGTTTCTGGAGTGTTGAACTGCCATTAAGTTGTGCCAGGAGGATGGGGCCACCGCACAAAGATGAAAATGGATGTCAGAAGAGACTGAAGCTTGCTCTTGAATGTAGCTAATGCAAATGGAAGAAATGATGATGTAAGAGAACTGAATGGACAATTACAAAGGGTAGCTTGAGAAGACAATGTAAAGTATTATAATGAAATATGAATATCTTTGTTCAAGGGCAAGTTTCACAGTCTCTTCTGACATCCATTTTGGTCTTTTCTTCCTTTCTTGTATTTTTAATGACCTTTTGCTTTCTTTGTGGATGATATTCTTGATGTCATCCCACAATTCCTTTGGCTTTGGGTCACTGGTATTCAAGACTATGAATATCAAATCTATGCTTTAAATGGTCTCTAAATTCAAGAGGGATATAATTAAGGTCATATTTTGGTTATCGCAGACTTGTTTTAATTGTCTTCAACTTCAACTCGAGTGTACATATGAGCAGTTGATGGTCTGTTCCACAATCAGTTCCTGGCCTTGTTTTGGCTGAAGATATTAAACTTCTCCATCACCTCTTGCCACAGATGGAGTCAATCTGATTCCTGTGTATTCCATCTAGTGAAAGCCACATCTCTAGCCATCATTTATGTTGTTGAAAAAAGGTATTTTCAATGAATAAGTTGTTGGTCTTGCAAAATTTTATCATGTGATCTCCATCATTATTTCTATCACCAAGGTGATATTTTCCAAGTACCAGTAACTCTTCTTTGGTTCCAGTTTTTGCATTTTAGTCACCAATGATAAGCAACACATCTTGATTGCATGTTCAGTCAATTTCAGACTGCTGAAGTTGATAGAAATCTTCGACTTCATCTTTGGCCTTGGTGGTTGATGCACAGATTTGAATAATAGTAGAATTAATTGGTCTTCCTTGTAGGCATATGAATATTATCCTATCACTGACAGTATTGCACTTCAAGACAGATCTTGAAACAGTCTTTGTGACAATGAATGCTACACCATTCCTCTTCAATTTGTCATTCCTGGCACAGTAGATCATATGGTTGTCTGATTCAAAATGGCCAAAACCAGTCCATTTCAGCTCACTAATGCCTAGGGGTTCTGGTTACCTAATGCTGCTCTAACA
>NW_006921650.1:2195880-2208111 GCF_000298275.1 Orycteropus afer afer | reverse complement strand
TCTCTTCCTGGGGAATAACTACATTCAGCTGCCCAGCCACTCAACCAGGCCCAGCCAAATTGACACACAAACTTAACTACCACACATTTCATTTTTGAGAACTTCCAATTTTCCTAGATTCATACTTCTTCGATTCATACATGTTCCGATTATAATGGATGTTTGCATCTATTTCTACTCATTTTGAGTCATGCCACATCAGCCAATGGAGGTCCCAAAAGCTTTACTTCATCCATATCATTAAGGTCATCACTAATCTGATGAGTAAGGACTTTCCTTGTCTTATTTTGAGTGACTTCTGACCTGATGGGCTCATCTTTTGACACTATATTGGACAATGTTTCAGGGCTATTCATTAAGTTTTCTAGTAATATATCAGACAGTGTTTCACTGCTATTCATAAAGTTGTCACTGGCCAGCTGTTTGAGAAGTGGATGGCCTCTTCCTTCTTCCAAGTCTGTCTTAGCCTGAAGCTCTTCTGAAACCTGTCCACCATGGGTAACCCTGCTGGTATTTGACAACACTGTGGCATAGCCTCCAGCCTCACAGTAACACATAAGCTACCACAGGACGACAAACTGACAGACAAGTTTGCCTCCCTTAATTTTTCCTGACTGCTCTGCACCCACCTATCTGTGGCCCAGCCTTAAAATAAAGCCACCCCAAAACCAAGCAGCCTCAAACCATACCTAAAGATAATACAAAAATGATTACAGCAGTATATTGATAAGGAACTTCCAGAAATTCAAGCCAGATTCAGAAGAGAACATGAAGCAAGGGGTATCATTGCTGATATTAGATGGATCTTGACTGAAAGCAGAGAATCCCAGAAAGATACTTACCTATGTTTTATTGACTGTGCAAAAGCATTCTACTCTGTGGATCATAACAAATTATGGATAACATTTTGAAGAATAGAAATCCCAGAATACTTAATTGTGCTCATGCAGGACTCATGCAGTCCTTTGCACAGAAGGGGATACTGCATGGTTTAAATTCAGCATTATATCCTTTTGCTGTACTTATTCACTCTGCATGCTGAGCAAATAATCTGAGAAACTGTACTACGTGAAGAAGAATGTGGCCTCAGAATGGGAGGAAGTCTCCTTAACAACCTGTAATATCAAGATGACACAACCTTGGTTCCTGAAAGTAAAGAGAACTTGAAGCACTTACTGATGTAGGTTGAAGACTGCACCTTTCAGTATGAACTACACATCTATATAAAGAAAACAAAACAAAACAAATCCTCACAACTGCACTGATAAGCAACATCATGATAAATGGAGAAAAGATTGATGTTGTCAGGATTTTCACTTTACTTGAATCCACAGTCAACGCAGCAGCAGTTAAGAAATCAAATAATGAAATAATAATAATGAATAATGATTTGCGTCGGGCAAATCAGCTGCAAAAGACCTCTTTAAAATGTCTGAAAACAAATATTTCTGACCCAAGCCATGACATTTTCAGTCACCTCATATGCATAAGAAAATTGGACAATGAATAAGAAAAACTGAAGAAGAATGAACACATTTGAATTATGATGCTGGTGAAAAATATTAAATAGACTTTAGACTGACAGAAGAACAAACAAATCTGTCTTGGAAGAAGTATAGCCAGGATGTTCCTTGGAAGTGAGGTTGGTGAGACTTTGTCGCACATATTTTGGACATGGTATCAGGAAGGACTGGTCCCTGGAGAAGGACATCATCCTTGGTAAAACAGAGGGTCAGTGAAAAAGAGGAAGACTCTGAACAAGATAGATTGACACAGTGGCTGCAACAATGTGTTAAAACATGGAAACAATTGTGAGGATGACACAGGACCAGTCAGTATTTCATTCTGTTGTGCATACAGTTGATATGAGTCAAAACTGATTTGATGACAACTAAAGACAACAAGCCGAGGTAACAGTTGCCATCACAAAGTGGATATATAATAGAAATATAAATATAATAAGTGCATCAGTGGAGATGTGGTGTTCATCTCACTACCAGGAAGTAGGAACCCTCATCCTTTGCTAGTGAGAATGCAAAATGGTACAGCTGTTTGGGAAAACAGTTTGTGGGTTCCTCAAAAAGTTAAACTTAGAACTACCATATGACCCAGCAATCCCACTCCTAGGTGTGTACCTGAGACGTGAAAGCAGAGACACAAACAGACACAGTCCATCAGTGCTTATTGTAGCACTATTCACTGTAGCAAAAAGGTGGAAACAATCTAAAGGTCCACCAACAGAAGAACGGGTAATAAAATGTGGTATATGCGCACAATGGAATATTATGCAGCCATAAAGAGAAATTAAGTTCTGAAACATGCTATAACATGGATAAAACCAAACCCAACCCACTGCTATCGAGTTGATTCTGACTCACAGTGACCTTATAGGACAGAGTAGAACTGTCCCATAGGATTTCCCATAGGATTTTATGAAAGCAGATTGTCTCATCTTTCTCCCGCAAAACCACTGTGTGATTGAACTGCCAATCTTTTGTTTAGCAGCAAAATGCCTTAGCTACTGTGACATCAGAGCTCCTTCCACACATGGATAGAGCTTGAAAGCATTATGCTGAGTGAATTAAGTTAGTCACAAAAAGACAAACATATGGTCTCACCTATATGAAGTATCTAGAATAGGTAAACGTATAGAGACCAAGGTTTGTTAGTGGTTGTCAGCACTGGGAGGGAGAAGGAACGGAACAGGGAGTGTTATTGTTTGGGAAGCATGGAGTTTCTGTTTATGGTGATAGAAAATTTGGGAATGGATATTGGTGATGGTTGCACATGATTAATGTAATTCGTGTCACTAAATTGTTCATGTGAATTGAATTGGTAAATGTTGTGCTATATATGGGAGCTCTGGTGGCGCAGTGCTTAAGGCATTTGACTACCCTACCAACCAGAAGGCTGACAGATCACCACCATTTGCTTCTTGGAAGGAAGATTGAGCTATACACTTCCCTAGTGATACCACCTTGGAAACCCGAGGAGATATTGCTGTGAGTTGGATCCAACTTGACGGCAGTGAGTTGAGAGTTGTGAGTGATACATATATTTTTACATCAATTAAAAAAGACAAAATACAACATATCTAATCTGTCGGACATTCTTAAAGCAATGGTGAGAGGAAATTTATACAACTAAATGCATATAATACAGTCCCTGCATGGTACAAATGATTAAAGCACTTGGCTGTTAACCAAAAGCTTGGAGGGTTGAGTAGACCCAGAAGCAGCTCAGAGGAAAGGCCTGCCAGTAAACTTCCAAAAACTCAGTGATAGAGACCTCTGCGAAGATCAACTCTGCTCTGACGCACATGGGGCCACCATGAATCAGATTTGATGGCAACTGGTGTGGTAAACACATGCATTAGAAAAGAAGAAATCTCTCAAATCAGTCATCCAAACTCTAATACCTAGCAAAAGAAGCACCAAAAAAAAAAAAAAACCGAAGCAAGCAGAAGAAAGAAATAATAAAAATAAGAGCAGAAACCAAAGATGTGGAGAATAGAAAAACAATAGACAAAATGAAACAAAAGCAGTAAGTATTGATACAAGCTGCAACTTAGAGGTATCCAGTCTCCAGAGAATTAGACTGAGTGAAAAAGGTCAATGCTAAAAGTTACATAATGTATTATTCCTTTTCTATAACATCATTCCTGAAATGACAAAATTATAGAAATGAAGAACAGACAAACTGTTGCCAGAGATTAAGAAGGGGTAGAGGCAGGAGGGAAGTGAGTGGTGGAATTGTTCTACATCTGGATTGTAGTGGTGGTTACATAAGTGTACACATTTGTAATAATTCATAGAACTGCATATTAAAAACTAAATTTCACTACATGGAAATTATACCTTAATACACCTGATTTTCAAAAAATTTGAAAAGTACACATACAAAATTCCCATGGCAAAGATTTCCTGTCTTTCCCCAACTCAACACCAAATTTGAGAAAGGCATTTTGTGTGTGTGTTGTTGTTGTTGTTGTTGTTGTTGCTGACAGTTTTCATCTCTAGAGTGACTATTATTTTCTCAGTTCACCCTTTCAGCTGACGGTTTAGTCCTTTGCGTGACCAGCTTTATGCAGTGCTATCCCATATGAATTTTTACATTGTGGAGGCCCAAAGGCATGTTTACCGCTCTGATGTTCTGTAAGGCCAACAGATGGGAACTACAAGGATATCATAAGCCTGCAGATGCCCGGCAACCACCTGGGTTCCAAAATTCCTTACCTCTTTGATTATTTTGCTCACTAATTTTTGTGCTCTGGATTTTTTTATTCTTTCTTAGCTGGACAAAAAATGTTTTCAATTATTATATGTAGAATTTTTAGGATTTCCTCCTAAGAGATTATTTTTCATATGTGTGTGTGTGTGTGTGTGTGTGTAATTTTCTACTTATAGTGACCCCTCCTTGGGTTTCCAAGGTGATATCTCTATGAAAGTAGTATGCCCAATCTTCCTTCTGAGGAGCAGCTCGTGGGTTTGAACCGCCAGCATTCTGGTTAGCAGTCAAATGCCTTAGGAACTATGCCACCAGAGCACCCATATACATACATACATACATATACATATATGTTTACCAGTCTATATTATTGCTGAAAATTAGAGTCTTTAAACATTATTATTAAGTAAAATGTATTTACTTCCATGAAATACAGTTGAAAAAACTGGGGATTAAAACCTAGGAGATAGGAATGCTAATCTTAGTTCTACTCCTTACTTGCTATATGACGCCTGACACTTCACTCTCCTTTCTGTGCCTCAGTTTTCCCATTTATGAGCGAGGGAAATAGACTAATGGACTAAATGATCCAAAATTTTTTTTTTAATTTATATTTCTGCTCTTTTGTCTGGAACTCTAATACACTGCTGATGAAACTGTAAAATGGTGAAATCACTTTGTAAATGGTATGGTGTTTCCTTACAAAGTTGGAAATAGAAATATCATATGATCTAGCAATCCCACTGCTGAGTATACGTCCTAGAGAAATAAAAGCCATGATGCAAACAGATATATGCATACCCATGTCCATCACAGCATTATTCAAAATAACAAAAAGATGGAAACAACCTAAATGTCCATCAGTGGATGAATGGATAAACAAACTATGGAAATAAGCAAAACGGAATATGATGCAACGTTAAAGAATAATGATGAATCTGTGAAACACCTCACAAAATGGACGAATTTAGAAAACATTATGCTGAATGAAATTAGTCAATCAAAAAAGAACAGTGTAT
Organism: Orycteropus afer afer; assembly: GCF_000298275.1. NCBI lineage: Eukaryota > Metazoa > Chordata > Mammalia > Tubulidentata > Orycteropodidae > Orycteropus > Orycteropus afer. Next base: position 2,202,865 of record NW_006921650.1, on the reverse strand, counting down.
GAGACCACTACTGTAAAAAGTTAAGAAAAAGTTTACACAAGGAAAAAAACATTCTTGGAAATTTAGGAGGAGTGGGAGGGGTGGGAGGGTGAATCACTAACTAGAGGGTAGACAAGTATCAACTTGGGTGGAGGGAAAGGCAATAAAAGGAGGGAGGTCAGCAAAATGATCAAGGCAAAAGAAGACACTAGGAAAAGCACAAGGGTTAAAGGCAACAAAGGTAAATACTACCACACACACAATCCTGCAATAACAGTAATAACAGTAATCTACAGGTGGATACATAGACAGACACTGAACATAGAACAGGTGTGGGAAAGCTAATGGGACTACATCCACTAATATATATAGATTTGACAGAGGATATTTCTACATATGTATATATATGACCTGCAAATATATCCATGAATATAGTAGAGCATACAGGGGGCAAAGTTATGAAAACGTCTTAGCCATAATCAAATACACTGAGGGACTAAGTCATTGGGCCTGGGAGCTCAGGACAATAGTAGTGGGGGACATAAAGTGCAATTGGCATAACATAATCCACAAAGACAATGTTCTACATCCTACTTTGGTGAGTAGCATCTGGGGTCTTAAAAGGTTGTGAGCAGCCATCTAAGGTGCAACTGTTGGTCTCTCCCCATCCAGAGCAAAAAGGAGTGAAGGAAATCAAAGACTCAAGGAAACAAAGAACTAATGGATCACAATAATTCCAGCCCCACAACCCTGAGACCAGAAGATCTAGGTGAAAATCTGTTACCATTCATTGCTGACTGCTCTGAGAGGGATTACAATAGGAGGTCAAGTATAGATCGGGAGAAAAATGTGGGACAAAACTCAAAATCATATTAAAAGACCAGACTTACTGATCTGATAGAGACTGTTAGAACCCCCCTGGGCTATGGCCTTTAGACACTCTTCAAGGCTGAAATTGAACTCACTTTTGTGGCTGGACTTTGAGCCAAACAATAGACAGGCCTACACAGTGATCAATAAAATAACATCAGGGAGGTACACACACTACTCATTAGAACGATCAACTATACGATATGAAAAGGGCAGCATTCACCCAGGAATAAAGCTCAGAAGGCAGGAAGGGATAGGAAAGAATGGTGAAGGGAAGTGATAAAAACAGGAAGGAAGTGAGGAGAGTGTTGTTACATTGTGGGGGTTCCAATGAATGTCACAAACAAAATGCAAAATGTGCATGAATCATTGAATGGAAAACCAATTTGCTCTGTAAACTTTCACCCCAATCACAATAAAAAGTTGTATGTAAATAAATAAGTAAATAGGTGGCCCTTTTGATACTGTAGTACATTAGAACATTCCCTGACCTGGGAATCTGCAATCCTTGGTTCTCTCACTTTTCACTTTCTGCTGTCATGTACTTTTTACTATCTATCACTTTAATTTCTGAGTCTTACTTTCTTAATCTACAGATGAAAGCGATAATATCTACCTAACAACATTATTGCCAAAATTAAATGAGATATTACTTATAAAAATGCTTGACGTATAGGAAATGATGACTAAATCTTAGAAAGATCCAAGTATGTAGAATTAAATGATTTCTAACTTCCTTTACTATTCCAAAAGTCTCTGACATCAACAAGTCAACTCTGAAAATAAATAAATATAAAAGTTGTGCTGTAATTCTAACATGAAATCTCTAGAGGTCTCCATTATCAAACAAAACAGCTTATGTTTTAGTGGTTGTAGTTTAGAAACTAAATCTATAAACCTCTTGAAAATTTAACATTTTCCAAAGAGGTTTTATTTATTTATTTATTTTTTGCACTATTAAGGCTGTATCATTTAACTTAATAGTTTCTTACTCAGCTTACTGAAGAAGCTTTCTCTAATGCCTCTTAGCAACTTCAGACTAGTGGTAAATAAACAATATCTATAACCATATTATGAAAAAAAGAGAGAAATTTAGTTTTCCTCCTCCACTCTTCTTTATTTCAAAGCCGTCAGTCACAGATATTACTCTATTATTTTCCAAACTCAAGTTACCTGTCAAAATAAACAATCAAAAAATAAAAAAACAGGAGAGGATAAAAGAAAGAAAACATACCGTAAGGAATTTATTTTTGAAATTTAATCACTGCTATCCACAATAAGATATATTTTCAAATATGCCAGGTTGTGGGTTCTTGTTCTCTCTCTCCCTCTCTCTCTCTTTCTCTCTCTCTCTCTCTCTCACACACACACACAAACGTTTTAACCACTTCCAAAAAGTTTTTCTTATTCTTCCTGAGGGAGTTGCACTTTTCTTTTTAATGCTGATTTTGACACACTAATTTCATAGTCCACTAAGGGATGCTACTAGTTGTTTAAGAAAAATTCCCTTCAAATGATGTAAAAAATCTAAAAGCAGGCAGTTTGACATACTAGAAAGACTTTGTGAAGTGACAAATGAAAGTTCAATAATATTCATAATGAGATCCCATTTCTATGATGAATGTTGAATATACATGTGTATTATTTATTTAAAGGAGTTGGGAAAGATGCAATGCTGGATTGTGCCATGTGTCAGTTAAGCTAGGGTATGGTTTTGAGGGGCTTGGCAGCTGGATGTGGTTATTCTCCATGATGAGATTACAATCACCACCATGGTATAATCTGTGAGACATTAATCAGTGGAAAAGGAGCTGCCTCTGGGATGTGGCCTGCTTCCAGTATACACAGAAGAGCTTTGGGAAGGGTGTCTAGTTTTTGGCGCGTTTGGATCCTGCATTTGGCCGAGTTCCATCCAGTGGCCTGCTACGTTGCCTACTGATCTTGGGATTGTTCCTGGACTTGAACCAGTGGTTTGCCATATTGCCTGCCATTTGGGGATTGTGCCACTTTACCTGCTGACCTGGGGTTTGTCAGCCTCAGCAGCCAGCAGCTACCTGAAATAGGAGACACCTCCAATTCTGGTGGGCCTGGAATAAGAAGTAGAGTAGAAGCCCAAGGTTGAGGGGCCTTCACCCAGCCCCTACAGCCAGCACTCTGAGTTTGGACTTCTAGTCTCCTAAACTGTAAGAGAATAAATTTCTGTTTGTTAAGCCATCCACTTGTGGTATTTCTCTTATAGAAGCACTAAAGAACCAAGATGTGCCATAAGGCAACTTGTAAAACTTAGAAGGTGAAAGCAAAATAGTAATCACTACTCTCAGAAGGTCAGCATGCTCAGATATCGTGAAGGACAGTGAGTCAAAGCTCCATGTCCAAATCATTTTCTCGATCCTTGGCCGTGATGTCCAATAGTAGCAGAAAGCCCACCAAAAGATGCTTGGGGCTGTGGATTCACAGAGAGGTCGTTACATGGAGGTAACAGCTTTTCATATCCTTCTTCACAAGCCACCCAATCCATTTCCTGTTTTTCTGACTGGACATGTTTGGCTTTTAGATTTCTCTGCCTGCTCCAGTGTTTGGCTTTGTCATGCCACTGCTCCCAGAACACTGGCTAATGACTTTGATCTCTTGACTCCTCTTCCAGACTTTTACTTCCCCAATTCTTCCCACATTTTTGTAAGGCCTAATTCCTATAATAAATCTTTTATTTTCAAAATTTTCACCATGGTTCTGCTTCCCTTACTGTACCATGACTAATACAAATTGATATAGGTCTGTTGACCGTAGTTGCAAATGAAACATGGAATAAAAGTGGTAGGAAATATGAAAGAGAGGGTTGATTTTTCTTTACAGATTTCTAAATCATTCAGAGATTTTACCATATGAATGTAGTCATGTATTACTTAGGTTTAAAGAAAGAGGAAAAAAGGAAAATGATGCTTTTGAGATACCAAAGCAAACTTAAATAAAAGTGTAAAGTAGAATATAAAATTACATTTTCCAAACATTGTACAGAGAATAGAAGTGACTTTTATATTCAGCTAAGTGACTATATAAGTGGTTGTTTTGAAAAAAAAGGCAGGTCAAACAAGAAAATTGTCCTAGACTTTTTAAAAATTCAGTATCAGGTGGAAAAATTGGAAAAAAAAAATGTGCTAGAGCAGTGCTTCTCAAGGTTAAGATGTATACAAATCATTTCTAGATCTGGGTCAACAGCAGATTCTGATCTGTAGTTCTGGGACCTGAAATTACATTTCTAACAAATTTCCAGGTGATGTTAAAAATACTGATCATCAATCACATTTTGATTAGTAGAGTCCAAGTAAAGTAAAGAGATAAAAAAAATTTAAGTGCACTATGTGGACCTAGATTGTTTCAAGAAACAAACATGTAAAAAAAGACAATAAAAGTCTTTGGAAGACAGTAAAATTAAAACTTGAACTAGAGGTTATAAAATTAATGTTGATATATAGGCAATGTCGGGAGCCCTGGTGGCACAATAGTTAGAGCTCCGTTGCTAACCAGAAGGTTGGTGGTTAGAACCCACCCAGTGGCTCCATAGGGGAAAGACCCTGTAATCTGCTTCCATAAAGATTAGAACCTAGAAAAGCCCATGGGCAGGTGTACGCCATCACATGTTGTGGGCCTGAGTCAAAATTGACTCAAGAGCATCTATCAACAGCAATGTTATGTAGTAGAATGTTCTTTCTAAGCAGGACATCTTGAAATATTTAGGGTATTTGTGGTGAAAAACAGAACATCAGCAACTTTTAAGCAGTGCAACAAAATGTATAGATAATAAGATATATGTGTGTGTATACACACACACACTCAAACATGCACATACAGAAAGAAAGAAAATAAATTAAGCAAATGTCACTAACTGTTGAATCTAAGTGTAGTATATATGAATGTTAATTTACTAGTTTTTGAACTTTATGACATTTTTCATGGTAAAAAGCTCTGGGAAGAAACAGGTTGCAGTGACATCATTTATATTCTCTTATTTATATTTATATTATATATCACATAATTATAGATATATATTTGAAGGCTGGAAAGTTCAAAAGAATCTTTGCACTGTCAATATGAAGAAGGCTTAAAATCATATTTTTATTTTGAGACTGGGAAAAAAAAGGTTGTAATTATATGAATAAATTCTCATTGCTATAAATTAATGTAAAATTTTGTATATTTAATTTACTAATGTTTTTCTGAAAAATACAGAATGATGAACAAACAGTGTGAGAAAATAGTGAGTAAATGCATCCAAATTACCAGCAATGCAAGTGTGTGCAAGGTAGGCTATTGGATCACCTTTCTTTGTAGTAGGCACAAATATGGATCTCTTCCACTTGGTTGGTGAGGTAGCTGTCTTCCAAATATCTTGGCATAACTGAGTGAGCATCTCCAGTGCTGCATCTGTTTTTTGAAACATCTCAATAGGTATTCTGTTGATTCCTGAAGGCTCATTTTTTTGCAATTCTTATAGTGCAACTTGAAACTTCTTCCTTTGATACCATTAGTTCTTGATCATAGGCTACCTCCTGATATGATTCAAGATCAACAAATTGTTTTTGGTACAGTGACTCTGTATTTCTTCCATCTTGTTTTGATGCTTACTGAATCATTCCATATTTTGCCCATGGAATCCTTCAGGCTTGCAACTTGAAGCTTGAATATTTCTTCAGTTCGTTCAGCTTGAGAAATGCCAAGTATGTTCTTACCTTTTGATTTTCTAACTCCAGAAATCGCACATTTCATTATAATACTTTGCTTTGCCTTCCTGAACTGCCCTTTAAAATGTTCTGTTCAGCTTTTTGTTCCATTCACTTTAGGCAGTCTCCATTCAAGAGCAAGTTTGAGTCTTCTGACATCCATTTTGGGCTTTTCTTCCTTTATTGTCTTTTTAACGACCTTTTGCTTTTTACATGTGTAATGTGGCGTAGTGCCTAAGGCATTTGACTGCTAACCCGAAGGCTGTTGGTTTAAACCCACCAGCCACTCTTTGGAAGGAAGGCTGGGCAATCTACTTCCATAGTGATATTGCCTTGGAAACCCAAAGAGGGGTCGCTATGAATCAGATCCGACTCCACAGCAGTGAGTTTGGTTTTGATAATGTCCTTGATGTCTTCCCACAGCTCATCTGGTCTTGCTTTATTCGTGTCCAATGCATCAAGTTTATTTTTCAGATAGCATTCTACTGTGTGGATCATAACAAATTATGGACAACACTGCAAAGAATGGAAATTCTAGAATACTTAATTGTGCTCATGAGGAACCTGTACATAGACTAAGAGGCTGTCATTCAGACAGAACAAGGGAATATTTCATGGTTTAAAACCAAGAAGATTGTGTGTCAGGGCTATATTCTTTCACCATACTTATTCAATCTCTATGCTGAGCAAATAATCCAAGAAGCTGGACTCTGCAGATGACATCATCTTGCTTGCTTAAAGTAAAGAGGACTTGTAGCACTTACTGATAAAGATTAAAAACTACAGTCTTCAGTATAGATTACACTTCAACATAGAGCATACAAAAATCCTCACCTCTGAACCAATAATCAACATGATGGTACATGGAGAAAAGATTGAAATTGTCAAGGATTTCATTTTATTTGGACCCATATCAATGTTCATGGAAGCAGCAAAGAGATAGGATAATGGAGTACATTGGGCCACTCTGCTGAAAAAGTGTTTAAGAAAAAAGATATCACTTTGAAGACTAAAGTGCACCTAACCTAAACCATGGTATTTTCAATAGTTTCATTTGCATGGGAGAGTTGGACAATGAATAAAGAAGACCACAGAAGAATCAACACATTTGAATTGTATTGGTGAAGAACACAGAACATACCATGGACTGCTACAAGAACAAACAAGTCTGTCTTGGAGAAAGTACAGCCAGAATGCTCTGTAGAAGCGAGAATGGCCAGACTTCATCTCTCATCCATTGGTCACGCTGTCAGAAGGGACCAGATCGTGGAGAAGAATATAATGGTAGGTAAAGCAAAGGGTCAGCAAGAAAAGGGGAAGACCCTCAAAGAGAGTGATTGACGCAGTGGCTGTGATGATGGACTCCAGCTTGACAATGATTGTGAGGATGGCAATGAGTCAGAACCAACTTGAAGGCA
>NW_006921650.1:2190826-2195479 GCF_000298275.1 Orycteropus afer afer | reverse complement strand
TTGTCCAGCTCTCACATGCATACGAGGCGATTGGATGTGATGTGGTGTACTCATTTGGAAATGATGGTGGTGAACTTTACCTGAGACCTATGCTTCCGAAAACTGCCACGGTTAAGAAATCCTCCCACTCTTTTGTCGTCTAAGAAACTGCTCACTGTAAAGACCCACCCTTCTCTACAAGACTTTTATAAAACTCACAGATGATCCCCTTAATCAAGGTCAGACACACATCTTGCAAATTCCCCTCCTTTGCCTTGTGAATAATTAGCTGAACCATTTGGTCCCATTTGTTCACCTCTGAACAAAACGCCTGCTAATTTGACTTGACCAAGTGTTAGTCAGGCTTCTTTCCTTGCCTGGACCTCCATATTTGGACTGGTGTCCTGGCCAAAGCATTCTCCCTCCTCTTGTTGCAAAAGTCTTTTTGAATAAAGTCTCTCCTTACCTAAGTTCAGATTTTTTTTTTTTTTAATTTGTCAGAAGTCCAAGATGGTGGGAGAGATAAACAGCTCTGCATATGTACCAGGGAAAGGGGCACAGACAGTGAGTTACTGCATAACGGGGAAACACGGAAGTAGGAGTCCCAGAAGCCAAGAGCTACAAGGGAGAAGGGCCCTAGAGGAACCCTGATCACAGTTCAGGTAACGTATCTTTGTGACTCTGCAATATAATCTAGAAAATCATGCTATCCTTAAAAACAAACTCACTGCCATCAAGTTGATTTCGACTCATAGCAACCCCCATTGGGTTTCCGAGACAGAAAATCTTTGTGGAAGTAGATTGCCCCATCTTCCTTCCATGGAGTAGCTGGTGGGTTTGAACTGCCAACCTTCTGGTCAACAGTCAGATGCCTTAGGCACTACACTACCAGAGCTCCAGCATGCTATGCTTAGTGTGATTGAATTTCCTTTGGAAGGTGATGAAGGGACTGATTTGCAGCTAGACATTTGGCAGAAACAGAAGCAGTCTGGTAGACAATGGTCATTAACAATACCAATAACTCACTGTCGTAGAGTCAGAGCCAACTCATAGTGACCCCTCCTTGGTTTTCTGAGGCGGTATCACTATGGCAGTAGATTGCCCCATCTTCCTTCTGAGGAGTGGCTGGTGGATAGTTACTGCTTATTGAACTGCTATATATGCCATGAGCTGAAGGATGGACTTCGATACCTTATTTCAAATCCATATGTGATAGTTGGAGCTGTGTGTCAACTTGGCTGGACAACAATTCTGTGTGGTTTAAGCTGTTGTGATGTGGTTATTCCCATGATGGGATCAGATGATTATGTTTTGAGCAGGCAATCTGGTGAAAGGGAGTTTTCTTAGGGGTGTGTCTACTTCCAGTATATCTATGGACATTCTGGGAAAAGAGACATTCTTCTGTGGATTGGGATTCTGTTGTGCTGCCTACAACTGTCAGTGAGTGAACAATCCACCATTTGGCCTGGAGATCTTAGATTCATCATTTGTTGGAGTCAACAGCCACTGTACTGCCTGCCAGCCTTGAGCTCCTCAGCCCCTGTGGCTGCAAGAGTCAGGAAAAAGCCTCCAGCTTGATGTGCAAAAGCCTCCAGCTTGACATTTGATCCAGGAACTTTGGACTTGCCAGCTTCTATAAGTGTGTGAGCCATTTTCCTAAGATAAATTTCTCTATTGTTTTTGCTGTTGTTATGTGCTGTGGAGTCGGACCCAACCCATAGCGACCCCTCATTTGGTTTCTGAGGCAGTATCACTACAGAAGTAGATTGCCCTATCTTCCTTCCGAGGAGTGGCTGGTGGGTTTGAACCACCAACCTTCTGGTTAGCAGTCAAGTGCCTTAGGCACTATGCCACCAGAGCTTTACTGGTTTTGTTTCTCTAGAGAGCCTAGTCTAACACACCATACAACTCTGAAAGCTGGAACCTGTGTAAGGTGGAAATCTGTCAGTGAAAGAAAAGTCAAATCTTTTTCACTAATAGAAAAGTGGTAAGACTGAACCTTGTCAAAAGTGGAAAACTTATGAGACTTAGAAAAACAAGGCACTCCCATTAAGGTCTAGCTCTCACAGATTTCCCTGTATAACTTTACCAGACATATTATACACCAGAAGGGGCCATGTTTCCAAGGATGTGAGTGCCTTTACTAAAAGACACAACTAGTAGAATGGGAAGTGTTTTCCCTAATGCTTTTGGTCTGCAGTAGTTCCAACAGTGCTTAGCCAAACTTTTTTGTCTAGCAATTACAATAGAGAACCCATGATCACCCACCTCAAGCTATGCCCGACTACAGTGCTCAGCAAAAGATAAACAAACTGACAAATTCTCAGTTTGTCCTGCAGGTGCCACCCTTGCCATGAGATAGTTCTTTTGAGCTTTCAGATGTTCAGGACTGAAATTGATCAGAAACTCTCTGAGAAGCCATACATTTTATGCAACCTAAAGTTCAGGATCACGACTTACACACATGGATTTAGAGTTCCCTGTTGTTGTTGTTGTTATGTGCCCTCGAGTTGGACCCGACTCATAACGACCCCTCCTTGGGTTGCCGAGGCAGTATCACTACGGAAATAGATTGCCCCATCTTCCTTCCGAGGAGTGGCTGGTGGGTTGAACTGCTTAGGAGCTCTAGTGGTGTGGTTGTTAAGTGCTCAACTGCTAACTGAAAGATTGGCAGTTCCACCAGATGGTCCATGGGAGAATGATATGGCAATTCTTTCTTAGATATGTTTTGTTTTTAAGGCATTTCCTGTATTCTCTGAATAGACAGTACATTTACATGGTTCAGAAAACAAAAAGTATAAAATATACAGTGGAAATTTCTCTTCTACCACTGTCACCCATCTGCCAAGTTTCTACACCCAAAATAGAAAGCTACTATTATTACCTTCTTGTGTATCTTCCCAGAGTAATTTTATGCATTTATGCATATGCAAACAAATATGTATTACTTTGCCCTATTGTTTTACACAAATTATGCAAGCTGTTCTGAAAAATTTTCCATGTTAATATATGAGTTTTCTTCACTTTTAAACAAGGCATGTACTCCATTTTATGGTTGTATTATAATTCATTTTACTTGGATCCACAATCGATGTCCATGGAAGCAGCATCCACGAAATCAAACAATGTAGTGCATTGGGCAAATCTGCTGCGAAAAGCTCTTTACAGTGTTTAAGAGCAAAGATGTCACTTTGAGGACTAAGGTGTGCCTGCCCAAGCCATAGTATTTTCAATAGTCTTATATGTGTGTAAAAGCTGGACAATGAATAAGGAAGCCTAAAGAAGAATTGGTGCATTTCAATGGTGGTGTTGGCAAAGAATGTACCATGGACTACCAGAAGAATGAACAGATCTGTCTTGAAGGAAGAACAGCCAGCATGCTCCTTAAAAGTGAAAATGGCCAGACTTCATCTCACCTACTTTGGTCATGTTGTCAGAAAGGATCAGTCTCTGGAGAAAGATATCATGCTTTGTTATAGTGGAGGGCCAGTGAAAAGGGGGAAGACCTTCAACAAGATGGATTAACAGTGGCTGCAGCAATGGGCTCAAAAATAACTACACTTGTGAGGATGGTGCAGGACCAGGCAGTGTTTTGTTTTGTTGTACTTAGGGTCCTTATGAGTCAGAACTGACTCGACGGTACCTAACAACAACATGATTCCTTTAAACATTTCTGTATTGATTTAGGAGCTCTGGTGGCATAGTGCCTAAGGCATTTGACTGCTAACCAGAAATCTGGTGGTTCAAATCCACCAGCTACTCCTCAGAAGGAAGATTGGGCAATATACTTCCGGAGAGATGCCACCTCAGAAACCCAAGGAGGGGTCGCTGTGAGTCGGAACCAACCTTATGGCAGTGAGTTTGGTTTTGGTTTTGTTTGTGTTGATTTTGGGTTGATTTGAATTGTCTGCCATTTAATATTAGTTATAAAATGAATAACAAACACTCCTCCAGCACTTACTTTGGGTCTAGCATGACTATTAACACTTTATTATATTAACCTATCTCATCCAAATCATAGTCCTATAAAGTAGATGCTTTTATTATCACCAGTTTAGAGATGAAGAAAGGAAAGGTCAGATAATTTGCCCAAAGTCACTCAGCCATGAGTGATGAATCTAGGGTAATAAATAAGAGAAGACAAAGAGAGTTAGCAATATTTTGGGGCTGGTGCCCAGTGATTCTTCAGATAAGAGTAGAATTGGGGAGGGGAAGAAATGAAGTACCTCCCATCACCAGGCATGAAAGGACAGCCTACCTTCCAAATATACTGACTCTTTAGCCTCAGGATTTCCAGGTCTCAGGCAGGACACAGCCCATGGTCCAGATGTAAATGTGCTTGGCTATGTCACATAAGAGGGGACAGTGACTATGACCCTTTCAGAGTGGAATATCCTGAGATTCAAATTAGAAGAGCAAGAAATAAAATGCCTCAGAGTCCCAAGGAAATCTGTCTAGCCTCACAACTCATCCATAAAAAGATATGGAGGCTTTGTGGAAAACATGTCCCAGGCAAAACATGTTCACAAGGTCACAGGTGGCACCCTACAGCCACTCCAGTCAAGAAAACCACCTTATATAAATCAGACGTTAAAAGAGTTGAAAAGCCAAATAGATGACTCCACACTCATAGTGGGAGACTTTAATACACCACTTTCTTTGAAAGATAGAACA
>NW_006921650.1:2184326-2187016 GCF_000298275.1 Orycteropus afer afer | reverse complement strand
AAAACCACCTTATACCATTATCATGACGCCACTTCAGGACCTGAAACATGTCACTGTTTGGCTCATGTTTCTCTTCTGCCATGTCCCACAACCAACTTTAATTACTCTGGTATCTGTCTCTATGAATCTGGAGGCACCTCAATGGCTTGCCCTCTTGAACTCTTTACCGTTCATTGCTGTCCAGCTCAGTGGGACAGCTGCTAGCACATATAGTGCCTTCGTGGATATTATAGAGTCACAGTTGGTTGCAGTACAGACAAGGAAAACTGCCCTGTTTCTTAATTGTTGTTGTTGATAATTGCTCTTGAGTTGACTCTGACTCTGGGCTACCCCACATGTAGAATAGAACTGCTCTATAGAATTTCAAGGCTGAGAGGCAGATCACCAAGGTTTGCCTTCCAAGGCTCCTCGAGGTTAGTTTGAACCATTAACCTTTCAGCCAGTAACTGAAGCATTTGTGCTATCCAGGATCTCCTGTTTCTCCCCCAGGTCTTCCTTTTAATGGAGTGACAGTGAGAACAACCTTACATTTTGGCCAGCCTTATACGTGTACAACCTGGTAACACCGTATTTCAGACCTGCCTCTCTCATTCTGTTATTTCCTGCTGCAAAGCTTTTTTTATTGATGCTGCTGGACTTTTAGGCATCCATAATTCACTAATGCGGGATGGCAGTCAATGGATGAATGCTTCCTTCTTTCTTTCCCTGGCCATACAGCCCTCAGTTACATTTCAGGAAGGAAGCTATATTCATTGTCTATTACTGTTACACCAAATTGCCACCAACTCAGTGAGTTAAAGCACCACAAATTTATTATCTCACAGTTCTGAAGGTCAGATGTCCAGGTGGCTAGATTGGTTTCTCTGCTCTGAGTTTCACAAGGTCAAAATCAAGATGTTTGCTTGCCTAGGCTCTTATTTGGAGGATCTGTGGGAAAAGCCACTTTCAAGCTCATTCACATTTTGGGAGGAATTCAGTTTCTTGTGAATGTAGGACTGAGGTCCCTCTTTTCTTACTGGTTATCACCTGGAGGAGGCCCTTTGATCCTGAGGATCTCTCTCCAGTTCTTGCATGTGAGTCTCTACATCTCAGAACTAGTAGCAGCATGTTGAATCCTTCTTATGTTTGGAATGTCTCTGAGATTCCCTCTGTCATATCTCTCTGACCTCTTCTTCCTTTCCTCCAGTAACTATAGTGTTTACTTAGATAACCAGGGCATGATAATCTTGGGGAACATCTTTAGAATTCTGCCTATGACATAACCAGTCATCTATTTAAAAAAAAAGGAAAAAAAAAAAAAAAAAACCTCACTGCCATGGAGTCCTTTCTGACTCATAGTGATCCCTCCTTGGTTTTCCAAGGTGGTATCTCTATGGAAGTAGATTGCCCAATTGTCTTCCCAAGGAGTGGCTGGTGGGTAGTTGTTGCCAATTTTATAACCCATCTCTACATTTTCTCTCATTTTTCACTATCTTTCATCTTTGCTACATGGATGACCTTCCCCAATACAACATTTGCACTTAAGCTTTGTTTTAGATTCTGTATTCTGGGGAATCAATTTTCAGTAATAGCAGTGACCTTTGGAAGTAGATCCTCCAGATGGGTTTCTGGAACTGTTTCACTCACAAGTCAGATGGCAATAAGGAACCCATTCCTGGAGGTATGTGGCATGGTGTTAATGCCTAGAATGCAATGTTATTACAATTACTATACAGTTGTCATCTATGGTTTAATGGAGTGTGATACAGGTGGAACATAAGATTTTGGATTATGCATTGGTTAGGACATTTGAATAATATAGAGGTAATGCCAATTATATGAATTGTAGAAAGAGCTGTCTTTTTTATTTTCCCCATTTTATACTTTGAGATAATTGTAAATATACATACAGTAGTAAGAAGTAATACAGGGAGACCTATACATCCTTTATTGTCCAAAGGTAACATTTTGCAATACTACATCCTTTATTGTCCAAAGGTAACATTTTGATACTACATATCACAACCAAAATATTGACATTCATACAGAACATTTCCACAACTACAAGGACACCTTGTGCTGTCTTTTGCAGCCAATTTAATGTTTTTTTTTTTCTATTGCTCCTTAGACTTCCTCTTAATTCAGTTATTTTTTTAAAATCTATTCTACTAGCCCATTTTTTAATTGGTATAGGTGATTTCAACTTAATACAGTTATTGATAAGTTAGGACTTAAGTCTGCCATTTCATTTTTTGGTTTATATTTGTTCTTTCTCTTTTTCATTTTTCTGTTTTCTTTTCCCTGCCTTCCCTTTAATTACTTGAGCATTTTTAAATGCACTTTTATTTATCTGTAAAGTTTTTGAGTGTGTCACTGACACCTCAGGGGGAAAAAGTCTCATTACTAACTAGCAGGAATTGACAGAATACTAATTGGATGATGCTTCAACAAATACATGCAACACAGGAAGTGCTCACTAGTCTATGTCAAGAAATTTGGAAGATAACTACTTGCCAATTGACTGGCAGAGAGCCAGATATGTGCCTATTTCAAAGAAAGATGATCCAACAGAATGTGAATGTTATCAAATAATATCATTAATATCACATGCAAATAAAATTACATGGAAGATATTAAAAAATGATTGCAACAGTATATTGGCAGAGAACTGCCAGAAATTCAAGCCAGATTCAAAAGAGGATGTGGAACAA
>NW_006921650.1:2182265-2183615 GCF_000298275.1 Orycteropus afer afer | reverse complement strand
TGATGCATTTGAATTATGATGTTGACGAAAGTGGTGGTTAAAGTTGTGTGTCAGCTTGGTTGAGCCATGATTCTTAGTAGTTTGTCAGTTATGGTGTAGTTAGTCAGTTATATAATGATGTAGCCATTCCCCATGATGAGATTTAATATAAAGTAATAAACTTCATGATGAGATCTGCTATGAGTAGCAAATCAGTTGAGATGGAGTTTCCTTGGGGGTATGGGTTCCAACCAATATATATGGATGTTTTGCAAAGCTCTCTGACTTTTTTGCTCACTCTGGACCCTGCATCTGACTTGTCATCATATAACGTTCAGTTCCTGGGACTTGAGCCAGCAGCCTGCTGTATTGCCTGCTGACCTTGGGATTCATTAGCCCCTGCAGCCAGCAAGCCAGCAACCTGCCATCAGACCTGCAGATCTTGGCTTCATCAGCCTCTGCAAGCTACATGAATCAGGAGAAGCCACCAGCCTGAAAACTGACTCACAGGATTGGGACTTACCAGCCTCTATAATTGCATAAGCCATTTTCCTGAGATAAATATATGTATATACATACATATGTGTGTGTGTGTAGATATAGGAGCTCTGGTAGTGTAGTGCCTAAGGCATTTATCTGCTAACCAGAAGGCTGGCAGTTCAAACCACCAGCCACTCCTCGCAAGGAAAGTTGGGCGATCTACTTCCATAGTGATACTGCCTCGGAAACCCAAGGAGGGGTGGCAGTGAGTTTGGTTTGGTTTTATATATAGATATATACGTACTTATATGCATACATATACATACACACACACATACCTACATCCACCCACCCACACACACACACACATTACACACACCCTGACACACACACATATATAACTTCTACTAGTTTTGCTTCTCCAGAGAAGCTTAAGACAGTGAAGAATGTTGGAATATTGAATATACCATAGACTGCCAGAACAAACAAATCCATCTTGAAAAAAGTCCAGCCAGAATGCTACTTAGCAGCAAGGATGGTGGGCCTTCATCTCATGTATTTTGAATCTGTTATCAAGAGGGTTCACTTCCTGAGAAGACATCATGCATGGTAAAGTAGAGGGTCAGTGAAAAAGATGAAGATCCTCAAAAAAGAGTTGAACATAGATTGACATAGTGGCTGCATCAAGAGGCTCAAGCATAGTAATGATTGCCAGGGTGGTGCGGGTCTGGGCAATGTTTTGTTCTGTTGTGCATATGGTTACTACAAGTCAGAACTGACTCAATGGGACCTAACAACAATAATACTGAAATTAACTTATAACTATTCTCCATTATTCTGGTAAGGTGGTCAGTTACATTGATTGATTTTCAAAAGTTAAGCTAACATTGC
>NW_006921650.1:2179652-2180730 GCF_000298275.1 Orycteropus afer afer | reverse complement strand
CAACAAGATTTTACTTGCATGCAATATTAATGATATTGTTTGATAATTTCCACATTCTCTTAGATCACCTTTCTTTGGAATGGGTACAAATATGGATCTTTTCCAGTCAGTTGGCCAGGTAGTTGTCTTCCAAATCTCTTGGCATAACCAAGTGAGTGCCTCTAGTGCAGCATCTGTTTGTTGAAACATCTCGATGGATAGCCCTCAATTCCTGGAGCCTTGTTTTCACCACTTGCTTCAGTGCAGTTTTGACTTCTTCCTTCAATATCGTTGGTTCTTGATCATATACCACTTACTAAAATGAATGAACATCAACCAATTCTTTTTGGTACAGTGACTCTGTGTATCCCTTCGATCTTATTTTTATGTTTCCCACATCATTCAATATATTGCCCATTGAATCTTTCAGTATTAGCAACTCAAGGCTTACATTTCCTCTTCAGTTTCTTCAGCTTGAGAAATGCCAAGTGTGTTCTTTTTGGCTTTCCAACTCCATGTCTTTGCACATTTCATTATAGTAATTGACTTTCTCTTCTCCAGCTGCTCTTTGAAATCTTCTGTTCAGTTCTTTTATCTTGTCATTTCTTTCATTTCCTTTAGCTACTCTCCATTCAAGGGCAAATTTCAGAGTCTCTTCCAACACACTTTTTGGTCTTTTCTTCCTTTCTTGTCTTTTTAATGACTTTTGCTTTCTTCATGGATGATGTTCTTGATGTCATCCCACAGTTCCTCTGGTTTTCAGTCATTGGTGTTCAATGCATCAAATTTATTCTTTAAATGGTGTCTAAATTCAGGAGGGATATAATCAAGGTCATATTTTGGCTCTTGTGGACTTGTTTTAATTGTCTTCAACTTCAACTTGAACTTGCAAATGAGCATTTTATGGTCAGTTCCACAATCAGCTCCTGGCCTTGTTTTGGCTGAAGATATTGAGCTTCTCCATTGCCTCTTACCACAGATGTAGTCAATGTGATTCCTGTGCATGCTGTCTGGTGAAGTCCACACTTGTAGCTGCCGTTGTGTTGTTGAAAAAAGGTATTTGCAATGAATAATTCATTGGCTTGCAAAATTCTATCAT
>NW_006921650.1:2178502-2179552 GCF_000298275.1 Orycteropus afer afer | reverse complement strand
CTTAGACTAGTTGTTTCTATTAGTCTTATTTTTTTCACTCTTCTTTACTTTAGACGACGAGAGGCCAATGTTGCCCTCTAAGTGACTACTCACAGGCTTTTAAGATACCAGTTGCAACTCACCAAAGTATGATAAAGAATATTGTCTTTGTGGCTATGTTATGTCAATTGACCTTGATTTCTCCTGACTATAGTCTTGAGCCCCCAGCTTCCCTGAAGCATTCTCTCAAGGTGTTTGGTTACAGCTAAGAAATTTCTGTATCTTTGCCTGTTTGCTCTACTATTTACAGGGATAATTTTACAGTACATACAAATAAGTATATAGAAATATCATTTGCCAGACCTGTATATGGTTGTGGGTATAGCCCCCTTCATCTACCTGTACTTGATCATCTTGCCTGTCTACTTATGTATCCATTTGTAAGATTGATGTTTGTTGTTACTGATGCAGTGCCTAAAGCATCTGACTGCTAACCCAAGGTTGTTGGTCCAAACCCACCAGCTGCTCCGTGGAAGGAAGACGAGGCAATCTACTTCCATAATGAACACCTTCCTTGGAAACCCAGTGGGGGCTGCTATGAGTCAGAATCAACTCAATGGCAATGGGTTTGGTATTATATTTATTTATTACTGATAATGCAAGTTTTTTTTTTTTACTTTTGATTTATATTTTTAGGTCAATAATCCATTTCCAAGTAATCTGAGAAGTTGGGATTATTATTATTTTTTTTTTTCTCCAGAAGAATATCCAATTGATCTAGCACCATTTGTTGAAAAGTCTCTTCATTTTTCATTAAATTTCCTTGGTGATGTTAATAAACAATTGACAGCATTTCTGCATTTACTTCTTTCCACTATTATATTTCTTAGTTTAAAGTATCCTTATACTGATACACATCTTGATTACTGTAACTTTATTGTATATCTTGGATTCAGATAAAGGAAATCCTCCAACAGTGTTGTTTTTCAAAATAATTTTGGTTATTTTAGGTCCTTTACAATCTTTAGAAAACAATTTTTTATTTATGTCTTCTTTAACTCCTCTTAACAA
>NW_006921650.1:2174155-2178402 GCF_000298275.1 Orycteropus afer afer | reverse complement strand
ATCTTTGGCTTTGGTGGTTGGTGCATAAATTTGAATAACAGTATTAACTGGTTTTCTTTGTAGGCATATGGATATTATTCTATCACTAACAACATTGTACTTCAGGATAGATCTTGAAACATTCTTTGTTATGAAGAATGCCATATAATTCCTCTTCAATTTTTCATTCCTGGTGTGTTAGACTGAGTTCTCTAGAGAAACAAAGACCAGCAAAGTGCACAACAGAATCCCCATCCACAGAAGAATGTCTCTCTTCCCAGGATATCCTGGAAGCAGGCCACACCCCTAGGGAAACTCCCCTTTGGCAGATTGGCCACTCAGAACACAATCATCTGATCCCATCATGGGAACAACCACACAGAACTGGGGTCCAGCCAGGTTGACACACTGTTCCAACTATCACACCCAGCATAGTAGAGCATATGGTTATCTGATTAAAAATGGCCAAAACTAGTGCATTTCCTCTCACTAATGCCTAGTGTATCAATCTTTATGTGTTCCATTTCATTTTTTACCACTTTCAATTTTCCTAGATTCATACTTCATATATTCCACATTCCAATTATCAATGGGTGTTTGCAGCTGTTTCTTCCCATATTGAGTCACACCACCTTATCTATATCATTAAGATAGCCTATACTCTGATGAGGCAGCTCTTGCCCAATCATATTTTGAGTGTCTTCTGACCTGAGGGACTCATCTTCCAGCACTGTATCAGACAATGTTTCCGGGCTACTCATAAAATTTTCCAGTAACATATCAGACGGTGTTTCACTACTATTCATAAGGTTTTCACTGGCCAATATTTTAAGAAGTGGATGGCCTCTTCTTTCTTCCAAGTCCATCTCAGTCTGGAAGCTTCACCGAAACCAGTCCACCATGGGCACCCCTTTTGGCACAGTCTCCAGCCTCACAGCAACATGCAAGCCACCACAGTGCAGTTTGTCACAGTGTGACAAACCATCAGACAAGTTCATCTCCCTTAACTGTTCCAACACTCTGCTCACTTCCAGGGTTACCACCTACCTGTTCTTGCTGGCTCTGTCTGCGGCCTGCCACCTAGTGGCTGTCCCCTGCCCACCTTACCTGTTCCAACCACTGGCCCTGTCTATTATAGTTGGAGATGTCAAAATTCTTCCCAAATTTTTTTACAGAAAATCAGTATGGCTTGAACCACACTAACAACCAATTTAACCTAATTGACATTTATGGAACACTCTGACTAACTATAGCAGCATATACATTATTTTCAGGTGCATGTAGAATTCACAAAGATAGACCACATTTTTTATCACAGTAATAAATCTCAGTTCTTTTAAAAAGTATTGAAATCATTTAGGCTCTATTCAAATATATGGGTATCAAAATAATCTAGGACTACTCTTCATTATCCAAAACAGGACCCCCAAACCCAAGACACTATAGCATTCTCCACCCAGAAATAAAAGACAAACTCATAAATATATTTCCTAGTCCACAAAAACAATACTATTAAGAGACTATTTATCTGATTTGATTTTCAATTTTTAACAGTTACATCAGCTTTTCTTCAACTTCTGTTTATGAAACAGAGATAAATGACAGTTTTACTTCATGTACAACTACATTAAAACTCCAGCAGACTTAAAGGTTGCCTACTGCTGTAGGACTATAACACTGAAAATAAAACACCAAATCACCCAGAAGCAGTGCCAAATTTCAGTTAAGCATAAGCTATCTGACTGCTAGAAGAGGACTGTGATAATAAACAAGTTAGAATCCATACCACAAAAGAAAGACTGAAGTATCCCTACTTCTGAGTCAACTGATGGTGAGAAGAAACACTTGGCCTTGGGGTATTGAAATCAGTACCCATGACAAAATTAATGTACTCCAATTAGAACCAAAGAGGAGCCCCTTACCACTGTGAGAATGATAAAAAAGAAGATGAATGAGAAAGAGGAGCAAGGTGATAGTAACAAGAGGGCCCATGAATCCTAAGCTATGAATGTGAGTAGTTGTAATTGTCACCCCAGCAAGGAGAGGATGCCAGCCTTTTTCCACAGATACAAGTTTCAAGTTCATAAAATTTAAGCTTTTTGGACCTAACCATGTAATATGGGAAAGCACAAATAAAATGACAAAGTGCTGTTGGAGATGGGTGGGTAGTTCAGATTCTGAAGCAGGGGAGCAAAGGAAAGCTCCCTGTGGGGTGTAAAAGGAAATCTGGCCAAGAGCTCGGCTGACCTACAGTACAATGGACATGCCTATGGGGAGATCTCCCTCTCTACTAATCCCCCTTCTTAATTCTTACCCATTTCTAAACTTTGAATAAGACACAGCTGAGGAGAGAACAGAGATTTTTTTTTTTCTTCTTAGCAAAATAATGAGCAGGAGTTAAGCTAAAACTGGGTCAATATGGTGCATGAAAGACCTGATTTTTCATGGACATGCCATTTGCAGCACTCCGAGCCTTATTCCATCTAGAGCCTTACTCCATCCAGTGTTCTCATTTGGGTGATTGACACTTTGCTTTGGAGATTGCCTTAGTATTCTAGGGCTGCCGTAACCAGAGCAAGGGGCTTTAAAGAACACAAACAATCTTCTCACCGTTCTGGAGGCTAAACATCTGGATTCAGGGTGTCAGCGGAGCTGCGTTCCCTGTCAGCTCTGCGGAGATTCCCTTTCAACTCTTTCAGCTTTTGCCAGCCCCGAGCATTTCTTGGCATTCCTTGGCTTGTAGATGGATCCTCACATGGTATCTTCCCTTTGTGTGTGACTCCTTTTTTATAAAATGCCACTCAGAAGGAATTAGGACCCACTTTACTCCTATATGACTTCTTTATCTGATAATTACTGTAAATAAAGTCCAATTTTCTGAAACAAGGTCCCATTCATCAGTGCAGGGGTTAGGACTTCAGTATATCTTTTTAGTGGACACAACTTAATCCATAACAGAGATGGAGACAATGGAATAAGATTCTGAGATAAAGAAACAAAGGGGTAAAATCACAAATTACTAATTGAGGGAGATAGAATGAAAGTGACTTCCCCAAAGATGGCTAAGGGTTGTGCCTGTAGTATAGCTTTATCAGCCTAGATGTTGTTGATTTTCTAGGGCCATGGAGTTGACATAGTGAACCCATGTGAGAGAGTAGAACCACCCCATAAGGTTTTCTAGTCTGTAATCTTTACAGGAGCAGATTGCCAGGTTTATTTCCCATGGAGCCACTGAGTGTGTTCGAACCACCAACTTTTTGGTTAGCAGCCAAGAGCTTAATCATTGCACCATCAGGCTCCTTGTCAGCCCGGATAAAAGGACATGAACATACTAAGTTAACTCTGATGACAAACTGAAGAGAGTAAAGGAATCACTTGCAAATCCCCATACACCTTTGGATTAACTTTGTGGTGGAAGATGTGGCTCAAATCCCAAATAAAGTACTTTTTTTTACATTCTCTTGCATTCTATGTGTACGTTTGACACTTGAACAACAAAACTGTTTAATAATTGACTGTATCACCCTTACTACCAGTATTAAGAATGTTGTATTGGAGTAATTACCAAATATCCCTCAGAAAGATATGCTACTATGCATACCCTTGAGAGTACAGTCATGTACCATGTTTGGGCAATGTTGGATTTCATATACATCCTTGGTCTCATAAGATTATAATAAATTTCAGAAATATCAAATGAAGAACAGAACAAAGTGAACACAGCAGCTTTCCTCACACAACATGTGAATCTCATGGCTCTTGTATTCAAAGGGGTTGCACTGTCAGGTGTTGTTAGGCACTGTCAAGTTGGTTCCTAGTCACAGTGACCCTACGTACAGAAGAATGAAGCCCTGCCCAATTCTCACAATTGTTGCTGTGCTTGAGCCCACTGTTGCAGCCACTGTGTCAATCTATCTCGTTGAGGGTCTTCCCCTTTTTCACTGACCCTCTACTTTACCAAGCATGATATCCTTCTGGATCCTTCTGGGAATGGTCTCTTTTGACAACATGACCAAAGTACGAGGGACAAAATCTGGCCATTCTTGCTTCTAAATAACATTCTGGCTGTACTCCCTCCAACACAGATTTTTTCTTTCTTCTAGTAGTCCATGGTTCATTAAATATTCTTTGCCAATGCCACAATTCAAATGCATCAATTCTTCCACAGGCTTCCTTATTTGTTATCTAGCTCTCACATGCATATGAGGCTATTGAAAATACCATTGCTTGGGTCAGGCACATCTTAGTCTTCAGAGTGATATCTTTGC
>NW_006921650.1:2167347-2172440 GCF_000298275.1 Orycteropus afer afer | reverse complement strand
TGGCTGCGATGATGGGCTCGAGTATAGCAGGGATTGTGGGGCTGGTGCGGGATCGGGCAGTGTTTTCGTTCTGCTGTGCATGGGGTCGCTATGAGTCGGAAACGACTCGACGGCACTTAACAACAACAACAATAGTACAATACATATATAATCTATAATATGTATGTCTTGTCATTATAAATGCCTATATTATTGGCTTAGGTACTGGTTTTTACTTTCTGTGTAGAAAGTTTACCATATAATGGTGTGTGCTTCAATTTGTAGGCAGCATCATCCAATCTTATGTATCACACACTTCTAATGTTTTTTATCTCTCTGTTTAATTTTCTTTCACAGATATTACCATTAACATTATGGCTCTCAAATGCAACAGTAAGAGGCAAAGGAAAAGTATTGATTTGGAAACATAACAAAAGGTTATTAAACAACATGAAGGTGGAAAATCAGGAAATGCTGTTGCTCACTATTTAAGCATGTCACTTGAAAATCACAATGATCCTCAAAAACAAAGAAAAAAAATTCCCCAAGCCATTAAAAGATTGGCTTCACTGAACACTACAAGGTTCACAAAAACACAAGAGGGACTTACATCAGCTATGGAGAAATTACTAGTGACATGGATTGAGGACCAAACACAGAAGTGAATCTCTTGCAGCACATTGACAATCACTGCTCAGACAGGAAGCTTGCTCAAGATGCTAAGTCAGGAAGCTTATTTCAGATGCTTAAAGAAAAAGCAGGACCAGACTATGATATGGCTTTCACACAATGCCCAAATCAATTAACATTCTATGTTAAGTGATGCATGACTGCATATGAGATTGTCTCTTTATCCACTTACATTTCATACTCCAAAACAAGTTATTTCCAAAACTAGTTATTGATCCTATTTGTAGATATTTGAAAATATGATCAATAGTATCTATAACTTTACTGAAGTCTAGATTGAGGAACCAAGGTGATGAGGCAGAAATAGAGAGTTGCTCATCAAAATCTAATCTCTTCTTTTGTGTAACAGACTTGCAGTTGGGATCCTGGCTGCTTTACTGGAGACTACATTTCCCAGGCTCCCTTTTTGCTAGGTGTGCTCACATGACCTAGTACTTCCCAGTAGCCTGTAAGTTGAAGTGAGGTGTGCTTTATCAGCATCTGTCCCATAAGGCAGTGAATTTGCACTGCCCTTTCCCGTTTCCTGTAAGCTATATGCTCCCTGCCCTGGCTTTCCTGTGATCCTTCTTCCACATTGTAGATGAAGACTTCACTGTAGCAAAGCAACAGGATTCAAGGACCCAGCGTCCCTGAGTGAGTACATTGAGCAGAGCTGCCACTAGCCTGGACTGCTCATCTCAGAGATGCCATGCACTTTTATTTTCTACAAATCATGCTATTTGGGGAGCTTTTTGTTATAGTGCCTCTGCCTGTAATCTAGCTTAAAAAGTGAATTTTAGTGAAAAGTAGAGTGACTTGACAGGTGGGAATTTTACTTCTCTTTGATTTTTCAGTCAGCAATTTAACACTCTAAAATGAATAATTTTATTTCTTTAGTTTAACCAAAACTTTAACTAAGGCATCAAAATCTGTCACAATTAGAAGCTGAGTAAAAGTGCTTCTTAACACCTCTAATAACCATGAGATTCATTCTTATGAAATCATATGGGAAAAAAAAAACAAAAAAAAACCGTTGTCATCAAGTTGATTCCAACTCATAGTGACTCTTTAGGACAGAGTAAAACTGCCCCATAGGGTTTCCAATGCTGCAAATATTTACAGAGGCAGACTGCCTCATCTTTCTCCTGTGGAACAGCTGGTGAGTTTGAATAGTGACCTATTGGTTAGCAGTTAAATGCTTTAACCATTATGCCACCAGAGTTCCCTTATCAAATCATAGAACCATCAAATTACATAACCTTGAGCTGAAAGTGATAACAGAAACATAGTGCCCTCAGTGAGGAAGTGACCTGGCCGAGGTTTCAAAAATATGCTTAAAAAAATATGTGTTTTAAATGGCATTCTCTTTCCATTTGCTTCCACCAGGAACCTGAGTGTGTGTCTAGGTGCACAGACACAGAGGCACACAGGCACATGTGTGTGCATGCGCACACACACACACACACACATACTTCTTCATAGGGAGGAAAGATCTACCTATTTAGAAAAGAGAGAGAGACTGAGGTTAAAAGGAGTCATATCCTAAAAGGTTATTTTAATGGGTTTAGTATCCACTGGCTCTAGAGACCCTGAACACACTCTCTACAGGTTTTGTAATTGTTAAGTATTCATAACCATTCTCAAGCAATTTGCTGCTCTAATTGGTATATTTTTTCTGCCTTACCTCCCCTGCTACAAAATTGTCCATAAAATTGTAGGACCGACTTTCCTAAAGTTCAGAGAACCTCATAAAATTTTGTGAAAAGTCAGCCTTGGTTGAAGTTTCAAAGGGCCAGGTGGAGCTAGACATGTGTGTGTGTGTGTGTGTGTGTGTGAGAGAGAAAGAGAGTTTGTGCCATAGTGGGAGGCCAGAGACCCAACTTAAACACAGTCTTGAACAGAGGACACAGCTGCATCAAGCACAGGAGTAGGTGGCAGGGAGAAAATGGCTGGGGATTAGTATAGGGACAAGCTGCTCAGACAGGCATTCAAGAGGCCTCTGAGCATGTGATTGTATTATTATAACCTGCTCATTTCACCACACCCCTTGTATTTATTGTCTTGGGTACAATGTGCTGGTTTATACCATCAACTCCCCAGGTTTTGATTTTTATAGAGACAATTATCAGGATGTGTATATATGTGTGTATGCATGTACTACTACTATATTAGGGGAGCTTTTAGAAACCCTTCTTCTGGAATCTCTTTTTTTCCTTCCTTTTGGCATCTCTTGAAGCAATTATGTTTTTACACCCCCCTTTTTGGCAGCTTTCTTCCTTTAACAGCTGAACAGCTGCTACTATTTTCTCTCCAAAATGAGACACAGGGAACTAAAAAAAAATCCAAATACCCCCTGCAGAGCTGAAACTCTATAAAAGACAATTATAAATAATAAATAGTTCATGAGATTTTATAATAGTGTTCACTATATATGTGACATTTTCATAAGTGCTCGTTTAATTCTTGGGGCAACGTTTTGAGGTAGGTACTGTTAATATTCCTGTTTTTAAGATGAGGAATCTAAGACACAGAGAAGTAACTTGCCCAAGGTCAGGTAAATATCAAAGTAGACATGCTGGCCCAAATTATAATTCTGAGAAGTCTGCCTGCAAAATTGGCTCTCTGTTTCCTGACTATATTGTGGTTGTTAGTTATTTGCCATTGAGTCAATCCCAATTCATGGCAACCTTGAATAAGAGACACCAAAGTAAGATATATGGTGGCAGAATAGCGTAGTGGGAAAGTACTTGGGCTCGGCATTAGCAGTCTGAGTTAGGATTCTGGTTTTACCTTTTACAAGCTGAGCAAGTTATTTAACCTCTCTAAGCCTTAGCTTTCCCGTGAATCATCCACAAGGTGGATGATGGTGGTATCTACACAATCAGGAGAAGCCTAGCTTGTATAGGAAGCAATATTCCTGGTGCCCGACACATAGCAGATACTTGCATACCTGATAACTATCAGTTGTTATGTGGTTTTGAAAACACTCTGTGGAAGAAAGTTTAGTCAGTCTGCTTCTGTAAAGATTTATACCTGGGAAACCCAATGGGGGTTGCTATGAGTTGGCATTGACTTGATAACAGTGTTTCCCCCACACACACACCTTGGCATCAGTTGTTATATTAGAAGTGCCTACACTGACAAAGGTAGCAAAATTATCATTTATTAAAGCTGAGCCTGACAATTGCCTTTCCATTCTTCCCTTCTCATTTCTCCAACATTGAAGAAAACAACCAGCAAAATATGTTAACTGCTAACATTAGCTACTTTTAAGGTTACCAAATGAACACTAACCATCAAATTCAGCACTTGTCTGTCAGTTTGTTGTACTGTGGTGACTTGCATGTTGATGTGAGTCTGGAGGCTATGCCACCAGTATTTCAAATACCAACAGGGTTACCATGGTGGACAGGTTTCAGCAGAGCTTTCAGACAAAGACAGACTGGGAAGAAGGACTGAGCCATCCACTTCTGAAAAAATTGACCAGTGAAAACCTTATGAATAGCAATGAAACATTATCTGATATATTTTTGGAGAACTTTATGATTAGCCCTAAAATATTTTCTGATATAGTGCTGGAAGATGAGCTTTTTAGGTCAGAGGGCACTCAAAATATGACTAAAGAAGAGCTGCCTTCTCAAAGTAGAATCAACCTTAATGATGTGGATGAAGTAAAGCTTTCAGGACCTCAATTTATTGAGGGCATATGACTCAAAATGGGAAGAAACAGCTGCAAACATTCATCAATAATTGGAACATGGAATGTACAAAGTATGAATCTGGGAAAATTAGAAGTAATCAAAAATGAAATAGAAAGCATAAAGATTGATATCCTAGGCATTAGTGAGATGAAATGAACTGGGACTGGCCATTTAGAATCAGGCAATTCTATGATCTTCTATGCCAGCAATGGCAAATTGAAAAGGATTGGTGTTTCATTCACCATCAAAAAGAATGATTCAAGATCTATCCTGAAACACAATGTTGTCAGTTATAGTATAATATCCTACAAAGAAGAGCAGTTAATACTACTATTATTCAAATTTATGCATCAACCACTAAAGCTAAAGATGAAGAAATTGAAGATTTTTACCAAATTCTGCTGTCTGAAATTAAGCAAACATGCAATCAAGATGTATTGATAATCAACTGGTGATTTCAGTGTGAAGGTTGGAAAAAAAGAAGAGTTGGAAAATATGGCCTTGGTGATGGAAATGGCACCAGAGATTGCATGATAGAATTTTGCAGGACTAATGACTAATTCATTACAAATACCTTTTTTTCAACAACATAAATGGTGAGTATGACATGGGTCTCCCCAGATGGAATACACAGTATCAGAATGACTACATCAGTGGAAAGAGGTGATGGAGAAGCTCAATATCTTCAGTCAAAACAAGGCCAGGAGCTAACTGTGGAACAGGCCATCAAGTGTTCATATGCAA
>NW_006921650.1:2162911-2166979 GCF_000298275.1 Orycteropus afer afer | reverse complement strand
GCTGAAAGAATGAAGAAAAAAAAATCAAACCTTGAGCTGCAATATTGTAGGATTCTATGGGCAAAATATTGAATGATGCAGGAAGCATCAAAAGAAGATGGAAGGATCATCAGTAGTTGGAAAATACGTCACTGTACCAAAAAGAATCGGTTGATGTTCAACTATTTCATGAGGTAGCATATGATCAAGAACCAATGGTATTTAAGGAAGAAGTCCAAACTGCATTGAAGGGATTGGTGAAAAACAAAGCTCCAGGAATTGATGGACTACCTACCCATTTGGATGCTTCAACAATTGGATGCAGTGCAGGAGGTGCTTACTTATTTATACCCCAAAAATTGGAAGATAGCTACTGGCCAATTGGCTGGAAGAGATCAATATTTGTGCTCATTCCAAAGAAAGGTGATCCAACAGAAAGTGGAAATTATCGAACAATTATCACATGCAAGTAAAGTTTTGCTGAAGATAATTCAAAATGCTTGCAGCAGCACATTGATAGGGAGCTTCTAGAAATTCAAGCTGGATCCATCAGAGGACATGGAATGAGAGATATCATTGCTTATGTCAGATGGTTCTTGGCCAAAAGCAAAGAAAGATATTTAGCTGTGTTTTATTGACTATGCAAAGACATTCAACTGTGTGGATCCTAACAAGTTATGGATAATGTTGCAAAGAATGGGTATTCCAGAACACTTAATTGTGCTTGGGAGGAACATTTATATAGACCAAGAGGCTGTCATTCGAACAGAACAAGGGGATACTGACTGCATGGTTTAAATCAGGAAGGGTGTGAGTCAGGGTTGTATCTTCTCACCATACTTATTCAATCTGCATTCTGAGCAGATAATACAAGAACTTGGACTACATGAAAAAGAACATGGCATCATGATCAGAGGAAGACTCATTAACAACTTGAAAAATGCAGATGATGCAACCTTGCTTGCTGAGAGTGAAGATAACTTGAAGTGCTTACTGATGAAGATCAAAGACTACTGTCTTCAGTATGGATTACACCTCAACATAACCAAAGCAAAAATCCTCACCATTGGACCAATAAGCAACATCATGATAAATGTAGAAAAGATTGAAATTGTCAGGAATTTTGTTTTACTTGGATCCTCAATCAACACCCATGGAAGCAGCAGTCAGAAAATTAGACATCATATTGCACTGGGAAAATCTGCTGCAAAAGACCTCTTTAAAGTGTTAAGAGGCAAAGTGTCACTTTGAAGACTAAAGACTGGCTAACCCATGCCATACTATTTTCAATTGCCATATGCATGTGAAAGCTGGACAATGAAGAGTGGAGAAGAGTTGATGCCTTTGAGTTGTGGTGTTGGCAAAGAATACTGAAAATATCATGGACTACCAGAAGAATGAATAACTTGTCCTTGAAGAAGTACAGCCATAATGCTCCTTGGAAGCGAGAATGGCCAGATTTCATCTCACCTAGTTTGGTCATGTCAGAAGGGACCATTCCCTGAAAATGGTTATCATGCTTTGTAAAGTAGGGGGCCAGCAAAAAAAGGGAGGACCCCCAACAAGATGGATTGTTGCAGTGGCTGCAATAATGGACTCAAGTATAGCAAGGGCTGGGCAGTGTTTTGTTCTGTTGTGTATGTAGTTGCTATGAGTTGGAACCAATTCGATGCACCTAACAAGCACAACAAGAATCATCAAATATGCTATTCTTTTACTTTGAAAAGTGAAAGCAAAGTTTCTCTCTTCCGAGGAAATCTAAACTCATTTTTGGATGTGGCCTATGGCTGGAATATATCCATGAAGCATAAAACCAAAAACCAAACCCACTGCCATCGAGTCTATTCCAACTCACAGCCACCCCTATTGGGTTTCCAACACTGTCAGTCTTTATGGAAGCAGACTGCCTTATTTTTCTTCCTCAGAGCAGCTGTTGGGTTCAAACCACTGACCTTTTGGTTAGCAGTCAAATGCCTTAACCTCTCTACCACAAGAGCTCTTTATAAAGCATAAGGTACACTGATATTGCATTGATGATGATATTATTACCAATAAGAATATATCTTTCTCTCCTCTTCTGTCACCCTGGCATGCTCATTTACAGGATATCTGGAGATCTAAAGGATACCTGATTATTTGCATTCAGTGGTTAAAATATTGATCTCTGTTTATGGTCATGGAAATTTGGCAATGAATAACACATGATTAATTTAATCAATAGCACTAAATGATATACATGAGTATCATTCATGTGTCAGATAGTATATGTATTTTTACAGCAAAAAAAAAAAATGATTTTCCCCAGTTATTTCCCTACTTTAAATAATTTCCTTCTATATATTATACCTTATAGAACGTTTGTAGAACAAAAATCTCTATTTGATTTGGAGAAAATGGCTCAAAACATAGATTCTGATTCTGGCATCAGGCATTGTGAAATGAAGTGACCATGATTTCTCCCAGAGGGGGAAAAAATATGCTGTGAAATTCAAAAGGCCACTGAGGGTGCATAAGTAATAAATTCATGGACTCCATTAGGAGTTGAGTGAATGTGCCAACTCTAAATTTTTCCTTCAAGCATAGATAAAATCCCTCAAATTCTCTTGGAAAATAAGCCTTTATTTTAACAATAAACCTTGATGTTTGGAAAATAAAAACAAACCAGATACTTCTCAATGAAGAAGGGAACATTTTAAAACAGTTAGTGAGCCAATTAACGTTGATCCAATGTTCAAAACTGATTGAAATAAGATGTGACAGGAGTACTTCATCTCACACCTAGACAATCTCACAATTTACTGACCTAATATCGGATTATCCAATAAGAAAGGTAAGCATGGGATTACTTGTGTTTACCTTTTAATCTCAGTGCACAATTTCACATTTTTTCACCACATCAAAGATTTTGCCTCTAGGTATGACTGGCATCTGTCTCTCTCCCAACCCTATAACACCTTCCTACAGAATCAAAGGTTTTTTTTTTTTTTTTTTTTCCTTTTTTCAAATTTACAATCCCTGACAGGGAGAGAGTACCCAGTAAGTGAGGCGAGCATGGGCTTATTTGTGTTTACTCACTAACCTGTTGTGAAAATATTCACGTGGGTTTCACAACATCTTTGAAATTGTTCACTACAGATTAGGAAATATAACAAGTAAACCCATTTCTACCTTGTTCATTAGGTAATCTGCCGCTGATTGGCTCCCTCCCCTGGCTGCCTCTGTCTCTTCTTTCTTTCTTTGTAACTTTTCCTAATACTTTTGTACTCTTTTCTTCTCCTTATCATTCCCTTCTTTCCTCTCCTCCTTGTTGTTGTTGTTCTTCTTCCCCTGCTTCTCCTTTCTCTCACCCTTGCTCCTTCCCTTCCTCCTTCCCTTCCTTTCTCTTTCCTTCCCTCTCTCTCTCTCTGTCTCTCTTTCACTCTTTCTCTCCACCCCACTACAGAAATAAAATATGAAATACACTCTTATTTTGTTGGCTTTGCTTAACAAAACTTGGATTTCTATTAATTTTGTGACTTGAAATATTTCAAAAACAATTTTTCTCAAAATACAAACATTTATTTTTATTTGCAGTTCTTTTAACTGTGGAAAAAAGAAAGTTCTCAAACTCTTGTTGATGGTCCAGTTTAACATGCCCTTGTATGATCTCATTCATATTTGACAAGCTAGAATTTTAAGAAACTATTTGAACAGTTCAACAATTTATCTCCATCAACATAAGCCTTTATTGAAGGGAAAATTTTGACTTGACAATAATGAAATAATATTAAGGATGCTAAAGTAATGAAAGAGAGATAATAATTTTAAACAGACCATCATATTTCATCTTCCTTTTAGTCCATTGGTAAGAACACCTTAATAATGAAAAGTCTTTAAAAAAAGGATTATTAAAAAAAATTTCACTAATGAAAGATGAAAAATTACAGTTGAATTATAAAGAGTACTCTGAAAAACATTTATTCACTACTGTTAATAGTTTCATGCGAGGTGAGGGAAAAAAAAAAAAAAAAAAACTACTCCAAAGCCCAATACAAAGAAGAACACAGCTAAATTTTAAAAAATGTTTATGAACATACTAAAATCTTTGGG
>NW_006921650.1:2113502-2138590 GCF_000298275.1 Orycteropus afer afer | reverse complement strand
TAATCACACAGGAACAGTAACCAAAAAAAGAAAAAAGGGAAAAAGAAGACGAAAAAACAAGAAAGCCTGCAATATCCGGGGATAAGGCACTAAGAGAAAAAAGGTAGAGAAGGAGAATAATGAAGAGAAAAATGGGAAAAATGCAAAAAGCAAAACAAGGAACAGGGTTAACCATGAGAAAAAAGGGGAAAAAAAAGAAAAAAAAATTAAATTTAAAAAGAAAAGAAAAGAAAAGAAAAATTTCAACCAGGAACAGGGAAAAGAAAAAAAGCTGAAAATGAGGACCTGGGAGGGGAAGAATAAGAATAATAGTAAAAAGGACAAAAGTAATAATAATAGTTGTTTTAAAATTGACAAACACAATCAAACTATTCACCAGAAAAAAGAAAGCGAAAAAGAAAAAAAATAATAAAATAAAATAACAAAAGAGAAAAAATAACTGGTGGAGGACAGGGCAGGGGACCCAGGCTCAGTCTTAGCACACAGACTGTGATGGAGTTCCTGTGGGCCCAGAAGGTAGGTGAGAGTGGGGGATGGCCACACCTCCAATCACCAAGCGGGTGTGGGGTATAAGAGTAGCAAAAGGAATGTCACACTTTTTCACTCTTGCAGGTCCAGAGTGTCCTTGGCATTGTTGGCAAGCAGAATGTGTTCTTAAGCCCCTGGATTCTGCGAGAGATATCCAAAATAGTCAAGCCACTTGTAAACCTTCAAAATGGTGGCACCCTCTGAACTGGCAAAAGTCCATAGCTCAGCCCGCGTTTCTCTTCACCTTCTCCATTTATTCCCCAGCCACCAGAGCAGTCCTCCGTGAAGTCCCTGGCTAGCAGGGCTGATTTTTAGTTTAATTCTTAGGTCCTATCACCACTTGGGAATCCAAGCTGTCTGTGCCATGCCGTCAGGATCGCTCAGGATTGCTGCCAGACCGCAGCTCTCTCTGTCTCCTTTTTTGGTATTTTCTTGCAAATTCTTTTGCCAGCTGGCACTTAGTCCACTTCTATATCCTTCCCTTAAAGGCTCAGGGGACCAGGATTATCTTCTGTGTCTGTGTTAATTGGTTTCCCTTTTCTTTGTTGAAGAGGGTCTGTGCAGTCTTTCTGCCTAGTCTGCCATCTTTGAGTTATTTGTTAAAAAGACTATCCCTTCCCTATTTAAAGTATTTTGGCACTTTGTCAAAGATCAGCTGTCCATAGGTGGATGCATTCACTTCTGAGTTTTCAATTCTATTCCAGTGTTCTATGTATCTGTCATTGCATAAAAACCAGGCTGTTCTGACTACTGTGGCTATATAGTAGGTTCTGAGATCAGGAAGTGTGAGGGCTTCCAATTTATTCTTTTTCTTCAGTAGTACTTTTGTTATCAGGGGTCTCTTTACCATCATTAACATATTTGTGTAATGCTTTGGTCTTTTTTTCTATGCATATTCACATGATAATACCAATATCTAACATTGGCTTAGTGTTTACTTTGTGCCAATCACTATACCATGTTCTTTGTAAATATTATCCCCTTTAATTATTATAACAACTTTAAGAGATGGCCACTATTATCCCAATTTTACAGAAGATATTGAGGCTTAAAGAATATAAGTAATATGCACAAGATCACACTGCTAGTGAAGCAAGTTCTGTTTGTTAAGTGCCCTTGAGATGGCTCTAACTCATAGTGACCCTATGTACAACAGAATGAAATACTGCTTGGTCCTGTGCTAGCCTCACAGTCCTTGCTATACATGAGTCCATTGTGGCAGCCACTGTGTCAATCCATCCTGTTGAGGGCTTTTCCCTTTTTCATTGACCCTCTACTTTATCAAGAATGATATCCTTCTCCAGTGAATGGTCCCTTTTGACAACATGACCAAAGTAGGTGAGATGAAGTCTGGCCATTCTCGCTTCCAAGGAGAATTTCGACCACACTTCTTCCAGGACAGATTTATTGGTTTTTCTGGCAGACCATGGTACTTTCAGTACTCTTTGCCAACACCACAACTCAAAAGTATCAATTCTTCTTTGGTCTTCTTTATTCATTGTCCAGCTCTCACATGCATATGAAGTGACTGAAAATACCATGGCTTGGATTAGGCACACCTTCGTCTTCAAAGAGACATCTTTGCTCTTCAGTACTTTAAAGAGGTCTTTTGCAGCAGATTTTCCCAGTGCAACACATCTTCTGATTTCTTGACTGCTGCTTCCATTGGTGTTGATTGTGGAGCAAAGTAATATGAAATCTTTGATGACTTCAATCTTATCTCTATTTATCATGATGCTGCTTATTGTTCCTGTTGTGAGGATTTTCATTTTCTTTATGTCGAGATGTAATTCATACTGTGGACTGAAGTCTTTGATCTTCATCACTAAGTGCTTCAAGTCCTCTTCACTTTCAGCAAGCAAAGTTGTGTTGTCTGCATATTGCAGGTTGAGTCTTCCTCCAATTCAATTGCCACATTCTTCTTCATAGTCCAGCTTCTCGGATTATTTGCTCAGCATACAGATTGAATAAGTATGGTGAAAGGATACAACTCTGATACATACCCTTCCTGATTTTAAGCCATGCAGTATCCCCTTGTTCTGTTCGAATAACAGCCTCCTGGTCTATGTAGTGTTTCCTCATGAGCACAATTAAGTGTTCTGAAATTCCTGCTCTTCTCCATGTTATCCATATTGGTTATGATCCACACGGTCTAACGCCTTTGCATAATCAATAAAACACAGGTAAACATCTTTCTTATATTCTTTGCTTTCAGTCAAGAGCCATCTGACATCAGCAATGATATCCCTTGTTCCATGTCCTCTTCTGAATCCCGCTTGCATTTCTGGAAGTTCCCTGTCAATATACTGCTGCAACCATTTTTGAGTTATCTTCAGCAAAATTTTACTTGCATGTGATATTAATGATAGCAAAGCACAAGAACTAGTTTTTAATTCAGATCTGCCTGACTCTGAAACCTGTCTTCTTAATCTCTATGCAATATGTCTGATTGATACATTTTTAATATTACAAAATTGTGTTTTTCTATCAAACTGTTTTATAATTCTTTTTAAAGTATGACTCTGTAATGAAGCAAGCATAAATGGGAAGAGAATTAAGTGGGAAAACATATAATACCTATAGTTTGCTTCTAAGGTATATAAAATAAGCTGGATTACATTTCTCAAATAGTCAAACTGTATTAAGAACCTACTCATGAAAAATAACAAATAATAATGAACCACAAAAGTGCTCACTCTTACTTGGTAAAGGCATACACACACACACACACACACACATAATACATACATAGATACATACACACACACACACATATATATATATATATATATGAGATTATTTATAAATGAATAATATAATTATTCCTTAAATAACCATTTAAAAAGAAACTTTTAAAAATGTTGTGAGAGCTATTATAAAATAGGTTCAATCTTTCTGAGGGGCTTTTACAAGAGTTATGAAGTATGTTTCTAGGAAGTTAGTCTAGAGAAGTAATTACCAAAACTATG
Organism: Orycteropus afer afer; assembly: GCF_000298275.1. NCBI lineage: Eukaryota > Metazoa > Chordata > Mammalia > Tubulidentata > Orycteropodidae > Orycteropus > Orycteropus afer. The sequence continues at coordinate 2,135,093 of NW_006921650.1, read as the reverse complement.
GTCTGATATATATATATATTATAAGTTTATTTGATTCTTGGAACTGTAAGCTTGAACTAATGCTAAATACAAGGCAGATCATAAAGGAGGGTATTTCATAGCTGGGACAAAGATAGTTTTATATTGAACAATGATGGAATATGAGTTTAAAAAATACAAATAATTGATGCTTTATGATCACTGGATGCTTTCTATTATAGATTTAAGTGCTTAAAATGGTTTTTAAAAGATCTAGAGGTTTATTTTTTTCTGAGTAGGAAATTTTCATGGCTGCATTTGATTATTGATTGTTAAAAACATGGGCATTTGGGTTTAGCACCATCTTTGAAAGAAAAGTTGATGGAAGGGACTTCAAGAGGGAGATGAGAGGAAAAGGAGCAAAGACACATGAAGGCAAAAGTGAAGGGGCTGGGAAATATGGGTGATTAAAATACAATTACATGACAGATATGGTGATTATAGTATAATGGTGGCTACATCTGGAAGTTATTGGCAAAAGCATTTAGAACTATACCCACCAGCCACTCCTCAGAAGGAAGGTGGGGCAATCTACTTCTGTAGTGATACTGCCTCAGAAACCCAAGGAGGGGTCGCTGAGTCAGGTCTGACTCGATGGCACATAACAACAACAGTCTAAAACTATATCACAGAACTCTCTGAGCCACTCTTCCAAAACTGAAGATACATAATACGTATTTTGCATATTATTTCAGATCCTTTACACCTGTTGTATGAAAATATGAGGAGTTCTGGTGGCTCAAACAGTTAAGCGCTCAACTGCTAACCAAAAGGTTGGCAGTTCGAACCTAACTGGCACCGCCACAGGAAAAAGACCTAAAGATCTGCTTCCATACAGATAACAGCCAAGAAAGCCCTATAAAGCAGTTCTACATGGTCACATGGAGTCACATGAATTGGAATCAACTTGACGGAACCTAACAACAAGAACATATAAAACACAGGCAACATCCCTCAATGAAAAATGCCTGAAAGATGAAAAACAAGAGTTACTTTAGAGGTTGGAATTGTTGATTTCCCCATAAGCCACACTTCTATTTCTAATAAATCTTCAAACACTAATTATACAATGTTTTCAGGACATCTTTTATTATTTTAAATTGGCACAACAGACCAACAAATATTTTCTGTTGTTTCCTTCAGTCATATAATAGAAAAAGATGTGAAATAAATCCTGCACTCCTAAAACCAGTGTATAACACTGGGCAGTGGTTTACGTTAGTTTTCTCACAGTTTTATTCTTCCTGTCAAATAAAGCAACTATCATCCTTACCATAAAATACTCTCAAGCATTTTTCCTCTGTTTTGCATACCTAACATTTTTAATATCTGGTTCAGACGGTTCTCATTTCTTTTGTGTGCTTTTAGAGTCAGTCTTTGGGCCAGTGAGATGAACTTTCAGTTTCATTTTTTTCAACCAAGATACAATGGACTGAAGAGTAACTTCCAAAGGAGAGTTCGAGGCAAAAGTGAAGGTAGCTGGTAGAGTCAGGGAGTGCAGACAGCTGTGGGGCCACACCTGTATCCAGCACTGATATGCAACAGCTGCCGGGAGGTAGAAACATCTTTAAGGCTAGTGGTGAACTCAGAGTCTGAGTGGTCCCTGAAGTGTATGTTGTGCTGCTTCTCCCCTGAGGAGCTCTGGTGGCCAGTGCCTAAGGCATTTGACTGCTGACCAGAAGGTTTGTGGTTCAAACCTTCCAGCTGCTCTGCAATCTAGGTTCATAAAGATTTACTGCCTTGGAAACTCAATGGAGGCTGTTATGAGTCAGAAACGACTTGATGGCTGTGAGTTTGTTTGCTTGTTTGTGTTTTCAGTTTCCTTTCCTCTGGAGCTTGGTTTATGCCTAGGAATGTACTTCCCTCTTCATTTCTACTGCTGACTACCCTCTACACATTTCAAATATTATCCATATTGATAATTCTAATTTCCTTCTCCCTTTCCCCCACCCCTACCAGATAGGCCTTGATTGAGTTATTTACTGTGTGGACTTTCCTTAATCATTTGCCTTTAATTCTGTGTTGCTTTTGCCCCCCAACCCTTCAACTGGGAGCTCTGGTGGCGTAGTGCTGGTGGCTTAGTGCCTAAGTCATTTGCCTGTTAACCAGAAGGCTGGCAGTTTAAACCCACCAGCCACTCCTCAGAAGGAAGAGTGGGCAATCTACTTCTGTAGAGATACCACTTCAGAAACCCAAGAAGGGGTCGCTATGAGTTGGATTCGACTCGAGGGCAGTGAGCTTGGTTTGGTTTTTGAAAGAAAAATTGATGCGTTTGAGTTGTGGCGTTGGTGAAGAATACTGAAAGTACCATGGAATGCCAGAAGAACTGTCCTGGAAGAAGTGCAGCCGGAATGCTCTTTGGAAGCGAGAATGGCCAGACTTCATCTCACCTACTGTGGTCATGTTGTCAGAAGGGACCATTCTCTGGAGAAGGATATCATTCTTGGTAAAGTACAGGGTCAGTAAAAAAGGGTAAAGTCTTCAACAAGATGGATGTCACAGTGGCTGCATCAGTGGGCTCAGGTATAGCAAGGATTGTGAAGCTGGTACAGAAGCAGGCAGTGTTTCATTCTGTTGTACACAGGGTCGCTATCAGTTAATGCTGACTAGAGGGCACCTAGCAACAACAACAAAGGTACAAGCTAGGAGTCAGGTGGATAGGGATTCAGATTCCTGCTCTATCATTTAGTACTCGTAGAATCTCAGCAAGTAGTTAGCATCTTTGAGAATCAGATTTCTAGGAGAATAATAATTACTCTATTAAAACAAAACAAACAAAACTGCCACCGAGTCAATACCAACTCCTGGAAACCTCCTGCGTGTCAGAGAAGAACAGTGATCCACTGAGCTTTCAATTGGTCATTTTTTGGAAGTAGCTCACCAGGCCTTTCTTCTGTGGAGGCTCAGAGTAGACTCAAAGTCCCAACATTTTATGTAGCAGACAAGAACGTTAACCCTTTGTTCCACCCAAGGACTATCTACTACATAATATTGAAAAAATGTAAAAGAAAATATGTGTAGAGTTTGGGCATTTGACTGCTAACCAGAAGGTTGGTGGTTCAAACCCACCAGCCACTCCAGAGAAGGCAGACCAGGAAATCTACTTCCATAAAGATTTAAGGCCTCAGAAACCAAAAGGGGGTCGCTGTGAGACGGAATCAACTTGATGACAGTGATACTTGTTTTGTAGAATTTTCCTTCAGGAATATATTGAATACCCTTCTCTTAAACACACTTGTGTTCACAATAGGCAAGCAGGAAGATGAAATTGCAACAAAGATGGCCATTTTCTACATAGGTATGGAAATGAGAGGACTTTAAAAAACAATGTTGTGGAGCAAGCCTTTTTTTTTTTTTCCTAAGAAAAATGGGAATATATCAGACCTATAAATCATTGTGTGTAGAGGGTGGGTCTGAACTTTCTCAATTTTTAAAAGTTGTTCAATAGTGACATGTCAGCAAGGAGATCCCAGAACACTAAAGCTCTTCTATTTGCAGTAACTTAGGTGTGAGTTTTGCCAGCAGAGCTATTGACCTGCCAGGTTCCCTCTTCCCACCAGTCTCTCCACCCGCGCCACCCGCTCCTTGGACTACCCTGGGGGTGTGGGGGTGGGGCGGAGGGCCCTCCCTAGGGAGGGGCGTGAAGGGCGTGGGCCGTGGGCGGGGCGAGCCCCGCAGACTTGGTACTCCGGGAGAGCTGTCAGTGTCAGGCTCCGGATACAGAGGAAGTGATCGCTCCCGGAGGAGCGCAAGCCGAGCAGCAGGCGCAGCGTGAGACAGCACATCCTGCCGGTGCTGGGCAGCGCCGCCCTCAGGAGCCTCCCGCGCACTGTCCGCCCCCCTCCGCTGTCGCCTCTGCCCGGGAGCTGCCACCGCCACGGTCGGGGAGTCCAGTTCGCAGCTGCCGAGTGTGTCCAGGTAAACAGGCTGGGGCTGTGGCGCTATCCCAGTCCCCCGCCTCTCCTCCCCTCCCCATTTCTTCTCGCTCAGGTGTCGTCTGGTCTGAAAGCCGCGGCCGCTCCAACCAGCCCCTTCCGCGGGCTTCTGCGTGCTCCGCTGCGCCCAAAGGCAGCCAGAGCCCCCCAGCGGCAGCCCCCTGCTGCATCTCTCCTGGCAGAGCCAAGAGGCAAGGCCAGATCAGGAAGGGTGCGTAGAGTCATCACCTTGTCGCCAATCTTGTGGGCGGCGAGGGAAGGGGGGGAGATGAGGGGGCTTTCCAGTGCTCTCCTCCGCCGTCTTCTCTAGGGAAGCAGAAGGCTAGCGGGAGTGAAACCCGCACCCCACTGGGCCACCAGCTGATGGCCCCTGGGGGGAGGGGGAGACTGCAGAGGGAGGGAAAGGATGCAGTGTAATTACATTTTCGAGCTGTCTGCAAAGCTCTTAGATGCTGTTGCTACCCGCCAGGTAGATAGGAGCGAATGTATTTCTAGCAGGGCATTAAACATTCACGCAAGAAGATGCGTTCCCCTCTCTGCTGCAAAAAAAGTGTGTCTGGGGATGTGTTTTCGCCAACACCTTCCTGGCCTCGGTCTCCTCGCTCTTCTTCCCCTACTTCCACCTCAAATCGCTCTGGCCTCTTACATCCCCGTGTCGTCATCATAAGGGCAGTTAATCTTGCAGCACCGTTGAGAACTGAGTGTGCTGCAGTCGCATGACTTGGACTTGGCTGATTAGGTTAAATAGAAGCCTAGCATCAGGAAAGGAAATTACTTAGAAAATCGGAAACTTAGTAAAATTTAGAGAATGGACTATATTTGTTATCCTGGCATCTACCATACCTAGTTAAGTGGCAGGAAAAAGTAGCCAGCCATTTTCTTGCCTGGAATGCCTTTCAAGTGGGCACTGTTAGAATAATTGTAGTTTCAGAGTTGTGAAAATTTCTTGCAAATATTCCAGATTAGCAGAGGGCAGAGCTAACAACAGTAAGACATTTAATAGCAGTAGACATGATACAGCTAATGTTAGCACATAAATGAGTGACTGTCTGTGTATATATGACTTCTTATCATTGTGCATATTATAGAGAAACATACTGAACAATGTTAGTAGATGTGAAATAGGAACACTGAGTACAGATTGCATACTGAGGGAACTAGTGAGAATATGAGTGATGCATCCCTTGGTTATTTAAAATGGTAAGTTTTCTCCAAAAGGCTTGGTATTGGAAAAAGGGCCAAAACTTTGTTCTGCTGACCATGCATCTCAATAAAGTAAAATCCAGTACTCCCACTACTGAGTCACCAAATGTTCTCTTCATAGGAACTAACTCTCTCAGGAGCTGGGGGTCCAGTGCTGCAAGAGCCATTCCTCTTAAAATCTTCTAGCACATACCTTCATTGGGATGTCTCCATAGTATGGTTGAAGCTCAGTACAGGCTTTTGTGGCCTTCTCAGTCCTGGGCCTTAGTTTGGGCCCAGAGCATAGTTTTCTAGCCTCTCCAGCTCTGAGCCTCATCTTAGGCTTGAAACATCTCCCACATCTCCCCTTTTCTTCCTTGTCTCAGGAGTCTGGACAGGCGCACCTGCTTCCTCTCCTCATGGAACTCTAGGATGCTACAGCCTCTTATGCACAGCCCCTGGAAGACTCCACTGCCTTGCAGCCCCTCCCCATACCCACTCTTCCCTCTTCCTTTCCAACTGAAAACATTCCCCAAGATGCTTTGGTTTGAAAGAATTTCACCAAAAGGGATAATTGCCATTAAAGATTTGGACAGAAGTAAACACAACCCACAGGAAAAAGGTGCAAAGATCTTACAGTGGTGGTCTCTGTAATAGGTTCCAACTACTTTCCGAGAAAGTATGAGGAAGGTGGAATCCCTGGGTGGTGCAAACAGTTAATGCACTCAGTTGCTAACTGAAAGCTTGGGGGTTTGAGTACACCCAGATGTGCCTGGGAAGAAAGACCTGGCAATGTAGTCTGAAAAATCAGCTATTGAAAACCCTATGGAGCACAGTTGTACTTTGATACACATAGGGGTGCATGAGTCAGGACTGACTCTACAGCAAATAAAATAAAGGAGAGAGAGAGAGAAAGGCACCTAGCATCTGTCATCATGTTTTATGTCTGTGAATTTTCTTCCAACTCCTTCCACTTCCCAAAACATTCTCTTTTTTTGTTTGTTTGTGAAAGTCTACCTTTAACAAAATAAACCTTTCCCTTGATTCTAGGGCTGAGTCAAGCAACTCTTGAAGGTCTAACTTGGGGTGCTGCTTTGTCCATCCTCAGAACAGCCATGTAGACTAATCTTGTAAAACACGAGCCCAGTTTTTAAACTTTCAGCACAGACAAGGTACACAGGCCTCACCCACATTTACCTCTGGGGGCCACTTATTCTCCCCCATCACCTGTTTCAGTCATTTAAACTAGCACCAGATGAAAAGGTCACACACATTTGTAACAGACCTAAGTGTATTTTCTCATTCCTTTGTTTCCCCTACACTTTGTTCCTCCTTTACTATAAAACAATGATTGATAACAATAACTAAAATGTTGTGTGCAGTCAGTCACCAAAAATTTCATTTTAAAAATACATCTACATGTATCTATTTAATTATTTAATCCTCATAAAACCATTATGAAGTAGACATTGTTTGCAATCTTATTTTACAGATGAGGGAACTAAGACATAAAGATGTCAAGTCACTTTCCTAGATTGCTCAGCTAGTAAGTGGGAGGTCCAAGATTTGAACCTGGGCTGATTCTGGGTCTAGATTTATAACCACTATTCTGAACTGTATGGCAATTATGTTGATTAATTTTTATACATTTCATACCAGACTCTTATGCTATCTCATTTTAATCCATGTATTACTCTTATGAAGTAGGCATTATTATCTATCTTCTAAAGATGGTGAAATGAGATAAGTGACTCACTCAAGGTCATGGTTTAATAAATGGCAATGAGAACTGAAATCAGATGGGTCTGACTAACTTTAAAACCAGAACCCTATTCTATTATGCTTGCTGTCCTCTGTGAGAACTGAAAGGGACAGACGGAGCAGGACTGTTTCTTTTGAGCATTGCTACCTAATTTCCCTCTGAGCCACTTTTGTCTCCTTTAAGCCATACTTTTTTACTTTTTGCATCTTATAGGTAGCTGGGGTGATATGGCAAACTCAAAGCAAGGCCACAGTCCTTCTGAAATCAAATACTGGCCTGTTTCCATCTTCTTAATGAGACTAGCTGGGAGCTCTGGTAGCGTAGTGCCTAAGGCACTTAATTGCTAACCAGAATGCTGGTGGTTCAAACCCACCAGCCACTCCTCGGAAGGAAGGTTGGGCAATCTACCTCTGTAGTGACACCGCCTCAGAAACCCAAGGAGGGGTCACTATGAGTCGGGTCTGACTCCAGGGCACACGGCAACAATAACAATGAGACTAGCTAACTCCTCCTAATACTTTGTGAATCTCAAATACCATGTAAAAAGCTGTGCCGTTGATCAGAGATTCCTTTTCCTAGAAACTTTAGTGCCTTCTACCTCCACTAGAAAATGTGAAAGAAATGGATCCTTTTGGGAATTTTGCTGAGATGATGAACTTTTAGGTTTGACATCCTTTAAGGATAGACTAAAGGTAATATAGCTCTCATTTCAATTCTTTTTAAACATATTAACCTTTTCCCAGGTCCATGTGTAAATTGTTCTTCTTGACTGGGGCCCTTGCACTGATTCCTGGACTTGTTTCTATTGCCTCTGCTCTACAAGAGGCCTGGGACCAGAATGTCATCATGAGCCTTACACTGTAACATAGACATTTCTACAAGATGCCAAGTCTCAAGAACCTACATGTTCGTAGAGCACTGTCCCATTCTTTGTTTAAAAGGGGTTCTTAAACAGGAATCCACAGGCACTATGGAGGGCAGACAAAAAATAGATGCAAAATTTTATGCATTTGTGCATGAATGCAATTTTCTGGGGGAAAAGACATTATTTGTGACTAAAAAGAAGTCAGAAGCCACTGTGGGGCACAGCTGAGATGTGTTGAAAACAAGTTTGAGGCAAAACGATCCTCCCTGAGCCAGCCTAGAAAAAATGATCTTGGCTAAGAGGACGTTTTGTCATTTCACTGCCAAGACGTGCTAGGGGAGCCCAGGTGGTAGGTAAAACATGCACACTCAACCAAGTGAGGCCTCCAAGAGTGGCAGGCAGCCACTGGGCACTTACCCTGTGCATATTCAGGATGCTTCATAGACATATACTTTCATTTACACACCCCAACATCCCTGTAAGGAGGACGTTCTTATCTTTAACAAACTGGAAAGCTGAGAATGAAGAGATTGAGTGATGTGGTCAAGGTCTCATCAGGCCAGATAATAGAAGAACTGGGTTTCAAGGGAAGGTCAGCCTGTTGCTAGTCCATTCTCTTGTCACCATAACACATTGTTTCCATGTCTATGAGGGATGCCAAAAAGTCCTATTTAGTGTAGCTTTCTACTGTGGCAGGACTCAGAGTCCCTCAACAATATACTTGCATACTGATAGGAAAAACCTAAATTATTATTAAAGGGGAAGAGAAAAATTATACACATCTCTCAATGTAGCAGAAATTAAACTAATGCTGTTTCCATTGAGGTGTACAGAAACTCCATGTTTTGATTCTCAAGTGTAGCCACATATCTTGTTGAGCACCAAGACAGCTCAAAGACGGTCTTGCAGGAGTAGCTGCAAGCCAAGACTTTATTCATTGCAAAAATGAATTACTTCATAGCTGCTCAGTGTTCTGAGGTTTACATGATAAAATGTCCGTGTTCTGATCCGGAACACTGACTTGGTACTAAATCTTAGGAGGACCTCTGCTTACCAGATGATCTATGTTTCCTGTAGTTTTTGATTCATATTAATCTTGAGATCCTCACAAGCAGTTGCTCTTACTGCCCACATATTTCTTAATCCTTAAGATTCTTATTCTTTCCTGCATTCTTGCTATAGTAGAATGACCTATTATTTCAGTTTTGGGTAAAGAGCAGCTAATGCCATCAGTGTGGCAAACACACCGAGGCAAAGGCATAAAGCAGAGATCTAGGTTTAGAGTTGAGGGCATTCTTTATAATAAAATTAATGCATCTCAAGTCTTACAGAGAATGATTGCACTTGATTGCAGTCATCAAAGTGCTTCATGATGCTTTAATTCAGCACTCTTTGGATTTTTTTCTCTCCTGCACCCCCTAAAATAATTTTTAAAAATTCTGTCTCCCCAGCTTAGGGGGCAGGAGAGTATGGAGGGATGGACACTGGGAAGTGGTACCTTGGGGAGGAAATTGGAGGGGAGCTGTTGCATTGTGGTAAACTGTGGTCAATGACATGAGACAAAGTATATGTGAACTGCTGTATCGAGAGTGATTTTGCTCTGTAAATCTTCACCCAAATCTAAATAAAATAAAATTAAAAAAAAAAAAAATTCTGTCTCCCACCCCTACACATTTTAGATTGGCATCTAACATTTTCCATCATCAGTTTAAAAAATTGCAAAGAATATTATTTCTAGAATATTGCAAACTTAACATTCAAAACAGTGACTTCATTCTTTATGTTTGTTAACATCTAAATAAAATACTAATCTCTATTTTAAAAGTATGTGAAGAAACTTTTTCCAAAGGGATGTTTTGGGGATTTCCTTTGATTTCTATATTTATTTTGGTAATGTGGAAGGGCTTTTGTGAAAATGGAGGGCAAGTATAGAGACAGAAACTAGATCTGGGAATTTATGTCATTAGCTCTTCCCTTGTCTGCATGGTGTTTACAAAGAGGGCCACCATTTAACTAGAACAGGTGCTGTGTGTTGTGAATCAGTGTGGGCACAGGCCCACTGCCTGTGTTTTATGTGGCTCACATTGGAGGTATATAGCGTAGAAAGGAACCATCTGGAACATCTAGGCCCATCTTCTGCCCTTAGGCAGGTGACTGTGTAGATAGCTGTCTCTATTTAATGAGTTATTTATTTACGGGACAAGAATCGACCCATTCTGGTTTTTTTTTTTTTTTTTTTTTTTCCTAAGGTCAGTAGTTCTTAGCCAGATATAACTGCTCATCAGGAAATATTTGGCAATGTCTGGAGACATTTTGGGAGTTCTGGTGGTGTAGTGCCTAAGGCTTTTGACTGCTATCCAGAGGGCTAGTGGTTCAAACCCACCAGCCACTCCTCGGAAGGAAAGTTAGGCAATCTACTTCCATAGTGATACCAGCTTGGAAACCCAAGGAAGGGTCACTATGAGTTGGACCCCACTTGACAGCAGTGAGTTTGGTTGGTTTGTTTGGTTGGTTTTGGAGACATTTTAAGGAACGTGGTGCAATGGTTAGACACTTGACTGTTAACCAACAGCCCGGCAATTTGAACCCACCAGCCATTCCACCAAAGATGTGATGGTCTGCTTCCGTAATGATTTACAGTTTTGGAAACCCTATGGGACAGTTCAACTCTGTCCCATAAGGTTGATATGAGTTTAAATCGACTTGGCAGCAATGGGTTTGGTTTGGTTTGGAGACAGTTTTGGTTGCTCCAGTTTTGGGGGAGACAGGCACTGGCATCTAGTGGGTAGAGATGTCAGAGATGCTGTTGGATATCATACAATGCACGGGGTAGCCCTCTGCAACAAAGAATTATCTGGACCAATTATCTGGCATTACTGAATGCCAAGGTTGAGAAATCCTTCTTTAGATGTACTGGTTTCCTCACTGAAATCTTCCCGCCTGCAAATTAAGTCCATTTCTTGCTTTGCGCTTAACATAAGATAACAGAAAAAAGAGGCCATATATCCCACATACTGCCCTTGTGAGCCTCAGTTTCTTCATCTGTAAAATGGAGATAATAAAACCTGGCTTGCAAAGTTATTGTGAGTATTTACAGATAATGAGTGTACAGATTGCAGGACACGGCACGTGCTCAATGCACAGAAGCTACTTTTTATTATCCAACAGTGATTCTGTCACTTGCTGGCCTCCCCTGGGATGTGTATGATCTTGTCCTCATATGAACTGGAGGCATGCTTTCTGTCATTTGGTAAATTGTACTTACTTACGTAGGATTCCTTTCTCTTCTGGATTCTCGTCTCCTCAAAGCATGTTTGTATCATCCAGCAGAAGGTCTTACATATGGTAAATGCTCCCAGGCATTTGTTGACCTGAAATATTAGACAGAATAAATCTCACTTAATATTCCTTTTTCTTATAGGATTTAATTCTTTTCCCTTTGGATCATTTTAATGTGTCTAGTAAAAACATTCACTTCCTGAAATGTATCACCCATTGTACGTCTGGGTCCAATATGAATGTAAGCTTGGTAATGCCGAGAATTCTGGAAGCCTTGTCTTCCTGAATCAGGATCATGGTGAGCATTTCTGCTGGGGGGAAGGGGAGTCTTGGGGAGACAACCATTCATTCTACAAATGACAGGCAGAATGGTTTGAGTCTTGTGTTTTCTTTTATGAACACTTTTGGCTAATCCTTTTCATCTGACTTTGATCTGGTACTCACCCTTGAACAGCCTGGGTCTTTGCTGGTAAGGAGAGGGGAAATTTTGATTCATTGTCGGTGTTACATTTCTGCTATGTCCAGAGTGAAACCACTAGTAATAAGTATATTTTCATTAGTTCTAATGAATAAATGATGACATTTTATATCCTTAGCCTAGAATCACCTTCCCTTTTAGAACACATGTTAGACTGTCCACTCTGACCGGAAATACTACTCATTCTTTGTTTAGCAAGTTGAAAATTTTACTCATCTAAATGAAATGAAGTCCTTTTGAGAGTGGTTTTAGGTCCTATAGTGTACCATATGGGAGCTTTTAAAAGTGTATCAAGTTGTTAAAGGCTAAAATGACAGAAGATGACTATGGGATTCTGACTCCCAAATCAACTTGAAGAATTTCGATTGGTGGGTTTGGATGACAGAAAGGGTAGCAGGCCTTGTGGGGAATGTATGTTTTGACGGTGTCCTCTGTTAAAATGACTTTGTGTCTCCTTTTTCACCATTGGACACATTAGTATCAAAATGGCAAAGGGTTGTGGGAATTGGTGTGTACTTTGTAGAAGAAATAATAACAAAGAATGTCTCTGCCTGTTTCCTTGAAAAGTGTGACTTTGTTCACTTGTGGAAGGTATAGGTTACTGCTGATTTTGAAAGAGGATCTTCCCACTTTGAAGGCTTTCAGGCTCAGAGGAAAGTGAGAAGCTATTTACATAAGTTAAAATGCCAAAGTAAATCTCCAAATGCAAATACAGACCACCTAGGGACATTGTAAAGGCCAGGTTCAAAGTTTTTAATATTTAACAGGTTTTCTTGCTTCTTTTAAATTTATAATATTTTTCAAATCTTGCTGAAAAATAATTGGCATATAAAGCAATGGTAGAATCCTCAAATGTAATAGAATTTAAAAAGGTGGGGGGACCATGTCTTTGCCCTTGGGAATCTCTTGTTTTTGAAAATAAGGAAATATGAATTCCTAAAATTTGAATAGGAGCTCTGGTTGTGTAGTTCAAACCCACCAGCCACTCCTCGGAAGGAAGGTTGGGCAATCTACTTCCATAGTGATACAGCCTTGGAAACCCAAGGAGGGGTTGCTATGCGTTGGGTCTGACTTGACGGCACATAACAATAACAACAACATTTGAATGGAATTCCTAGGTGATGCAAATGGCTTAGCTCTGGCCTACTAACTGCGAGCTTGGTTGTTGGAGCCTATCTAGAGGCACTTTCGAAGGCAGGCCTGGATATCTGCTTCAGAAAGATCGGACCTTGAAAAGCCTGTGCAGCAGTTCTAATCTGTACATAGGGATGCCATGGGTCAGAGTGACTTGATGGCAACAAACAGTAACAACAACAACAAAAATTTGAACACTAACAAGATGTGGTTTTAGTTTAAAGTTGATACAAAAGTAGGGTTATGGAAAAGAAGTTTAGGGGTGGAGAAAGACATCTTCAAATTTTCTTTTTCCCTGGTGCTGACTGAGCCATTTACCTCAGTAAATTGGGTAGAACTTCATTTTTGAGGATGGGTCATGCTGTTAGAAAAATCAACCCTTAGTATTGTCAACACCACCACTACTTTCCCAAACATTAGCAAGTTAGATCTGGGGGAGGTCATCCAGGATAAAAGTTACTTTAACCAGGGCACATGTTCTGGTAACTAGGTGATTAATAATGACACTTCCAAAACCAAACTCACTGCCGGTGAGTCGATTCCGACCCATAACGACCCCTCCTTAGGTTTCTGAGGCAGTATCTCTACGGAAGTAGATTGCTCAGTCTTGTGATATCTTATTCTTTACATCCTCCTCAGAGTGAAGCTTAGGTGGAATGGTAAAGGGGGGCACCTGCAGTTGCCAACATTAAATCAAAGAAGTTGAAAATTACCAGAACTATGGCTTATTAGGGGAGCTCTAGTAGCGTAGTGCCTAAGGCACTTGACTGCTAACCAGAAGGCTGGCGGTTCAAACCCACCAGCCACGCCTTGGAAGGAAGATGGGGCAATTTACTTCCATAGTGATACTGCCTCGGAAACCCAAGGAGGGGTCGCTATGAGTTGGGTCCGACTCGACGGCACATAACAACAACAACAACAACAACATGGCTTATTAGACTGGCTTTGGCCAGGAAAATGTGTTTTATCAGGTTGAGCTGGGTTATGAGGCCTAAGAAACAATTGCCAAACCTCACTGACTTAACACAACAAAAATGAAATGAATGAATATGGGTGGCTCTGCTAATCATATTTACTTAGAGATCCATACTGAGAGAGGCTTCATCTTGCTTTACTACCCCCAGTGCTTGTAGCTGGGAAAAAGAATGTGGCATATGGGATAATAAACCTCTTCTTGCAAGTGACACAAAGCACCTCCCCTCATTCCTTTGACAAAAGCAAGTCACATGGCCCTGCCTGACTATGAAACCAAAACCAAACCAAACCCATTGCCAACAAATGAGTTCCAATTTATGGTGATCCCATGTGCTACAGAGTACAACTACTCCATTGGGTTTTCTTGGCTGTAATCTACAGAGAGGCACTCTGGTGGTGCAGTGTTTAGCAGTTGGCTGGTAATCGAAATATTGCCAGTTCAAAACCATCCAGTGGCTCCAATGATCTTCCATAAAATTACAGCCAAGAAAACCCTACAGGGCAGTTGTACTCTGTTACATGGGGTTGCTATGAGTTGGAAGCAACTCGACATCACCCAACAACAATAATCTTTACAGAGCAGGTTCAAACCACCAACCTTTAAGCTAGTTGCCAATCACAAATTACTTGTGCCACCCAGGCTCCTACCTGACTACAAAGGTGTCAAGAATTTAGTCTTTCCTTTTGGCTGAAGGGGAGGGGAAATGAAGTTTTGTGATTAACCCTAATGACTATGAGGAGGAACTTATGTGAAGACTGCGTATTCCTGCTACTAATTACAGTTTCTAAGAAGCATCCATCTGGAAGCTGGCTGCGATAGAACCACATATGCACTGGCTTCCATATCCAACTTTAGTAGCACTCAAAAGAATGTCCACTAAGAATATAAAATGCATTTTGAGTGATTTTGGCATTATGAGTTATAACAGATTCCTGGAATTAATGAGCTTACATTTCTAGATTTTACTGATTTAAAAAAAAAAAAAAAGATGGGGAATAAATATGTGCAGGGGTGAAAATGAATTTCCTTACTTAATTTTTCAATTCTAGACAAGATCATTCATCTTGTACTTATGGAAAGCCATCCATGGGGTGAGACTGAGTGCTTTTTGGGTACATGAAGATAAGCAAGGTGCAGACTTTAGTGACTGATGTCTAATTGGGGAACATAGAAAAGTTTAATATCCATGGCATATGGTTGTATGTTATTGCACATATCACCAATCACATGGTTATCACATATGGTTGATGTTAGTTGCCATCAAGTCAGCTCCAACTCATGGTGATCTTATGTGTAAAAGAAGCAAGTGTTGCCTGGTCCTGTGCCATCTTCATGATCATTGGTAGGTTGAGTCTGTCACAGATGGTCCAGTGTGGTGTATGCCTAATCGAGGTAAAACAAAGTGTAATGGACATTCAAAGAAGGGAAGTGATTATAAGTGAATAGTCACTTTGAATTTGTAGGCTGTCCAGATATCGGTGTTAACCAGGCAAAAACCATCTGGATTAATGTTTAATCTTCATTCTCCTCTTTTCTTTTTGGACCTGATTTGGTCCTAGAACAAATTATAACTTATTAAGAGATAGTCTAAGAACATAGCTTCTGGAGCCAGAGTTGAAATCCCAGTGTCACCATTTACTAGCTATGTGACATTGACAAGTTCCTTTGCTTTCTGTACCTCATTTTCTTCATCTGTAAAACAGGGCTGATAATAATAGTATCTACTTCCTAGTTTTGTGGTAAGTTTTGAAAGAATAAATCTCATTTAATTTTCCATTTCTTATGGGATTTAATTTTTCCTCTTGGATCATTTTTTATGTGTTTAGTACAAACATTCACTTTCTGAAATGTATTGTGTGTTTGGGCCCAAATGATTATGGCCTTGGTAATGCCTAGTATTCTGGGAGCCTTGCCTTCCTGTATTAGGATTACATTGAGCATTTCTGTCTAGGCCCAACAGAATGTGTAACTTAAAGGCAAGATGATTATTGTTTTCCCTCGCTTGTGAGGCAGCTTTATTCTGGAGATCTCTAAAGCTATCAAGTTGGCTTCTTGTTTGATCTTGGAATTCAGGTCTACTGATGGCACCTTTCCTAGCTCCCCTATATGCACTCCATCACTCCAAAGACATGCTAAAAAACATACTAAACTTGTGGTACAAGTCCATGATGGCTAAATCATGGAGACATTCTACTTGTTTGATTCCAGAAAGTTAAAAGGGCCATGCACTTGAGGTTAGCCCCACAGGTCAAGGTATGATGGGTGAGAGGCTGTGTGGATCTCTTTGGCAGATGCTCAACTTCTTTTCCCTCTCTCTCTTCTTTGGCTTTCCCCTTCTCCCTACCACTCCTTGAATACAAGGTGGGATAAACATGAGGTGTTGCTGTAGAGAGCTTGTGGGCTATGAGCAGGTGACAAGGAACCTATCTTCAGAAAACAGGTATGAGGAACCTATCATAGTCCAAGCTTGTAGTAAGAAGGAGAGTTCAACAGTATAATGGAGAACCTTTGAATGAATGAAACTATTGAAATAATAAATAAGACTATCTGTGAGGTAATGAGTTTCTAATCCCTGGGAGAGTTCAAGTGTGCTACTTCCAGGGAGGACTGTTTCTGAAGGAATTGCTGCCCCAATGAGAGGTCAGGCCAGCATTTGGTAATCAGTTTCCAAGTTATTCATTTTCTCTACATTTGAGAATCTCTAATTCTGAATATTAGGAGCTCTGATAGCATAGTGCCTAAGACACTTGACTGCTAACCAGAAAGCTGGTGGTTCAAACCCACCAGCTACTCCTTGGAAGGAAAGTTGGGCAATCTACTTCCATAGTGATGTTGTTGTTGTTGTTGTTAAGTGCCGTCGAGTTGTTTCCGACTCATAGCGACCCCATGCACAGCAGAACGAAACACTGCCCGATCCCGCACCAGCCCCACAATCCCTGCTATACTCGAGCCCATCATCGCAGCCACTGTATCAATCCATCTCGTTGAAGGCCTCCCCCTCTTTCGTCGACCCTCCACCCTACCAAGCATGACATCCTTCTCCAGGGAATGGTCCCTTCTTACAACATGACCAAAATAGGTGAGACGAAGTCTGGCCATTCTTGCTTCCAAGGAGCATTCTGGCTGCACTTCCTCCAGGACAGATCTGTTAGTTCTTTTAGCAGTCCATGGGACTTTCAGCATTCTTCGCCAGCACCACAACTCAAAAGCATCAACTCTTCTTCGGTCTTCCCTATTCATTGTCCAGCTCTCACATGGATACAAGGTGATTGGAAATATCATGGCTTGTGTCAGGCGCACCTTAGTCCTCAAGGAGATATCCTTGCTCCTCAGCACTTGAAACAGTTCGTTCGCAGTTGACTTTCCCAATGCTACACGTCGTCTAATGTCCTGACTACTGCTTCCGTTGGCATTGATTGTAGAACCAAGCAATGTGAATTCCTTGAAAACCTCAATCTTCTCTCCATTGATTGTGATGCTGCTCATTGGTCCAGTTGTGAGGATTTTTGTTTTCTTTATGTTGAGATGTAATCCATACTGCAGACTGTATTCTTCAACCTTCATCAGTAGGTGCCTTAAGTCATCCTCACTTTCAGCAAGCAAAGTTGTTTCATCTGCATATCTCAGGTTGTTAATGATTCTTCCTCCAATCCTGATACCACGTTTTTCTTCATATAGTCCAGCTTCTCGGATTATTTGCTCAGCATATAGATTGAATAAGTGTGGAGAAAGGATACAACCCTGACGCACTCCCTTCTTGATTTTAAACCATGTAGTGTCCCCTTGTTCTGTTCGAACGACAGCCTCCTGGTCAAGGTACAGATTCCTCATGAGTACAATCAAGTGCTCAGGGATTCCCATTCTTCTCAATGTTATCCATAATTTGTCATGATCCACACAATCAAATGCCTTTGCATAGTCAATAAAACACAAGTAAACATCTTTCTGGTATTCTTTGCCTTGAGCCAAGATCCATCTGACAACAGCTATGATATCCCTTGTTCCACGTCCTCTTCTGAATCCGGCTTGAACCTCTGGAAGTTCTCTGTCAATATACTGCTGCAAACGTTTCTGAATTATCTTCAGTAATATCTTACTTGCATGTGATATTAGTGATATTGTTCTATAATTTCTACATTCTGTGGGATCACCTTTCTTTGGGATGGGCACAAATATGGATCTCTTCCAGTCAGTTGGCCAGGTAGCTGTCCTCCAAATCTCTTGGCATAACTGAGTGAGCGCCTCCAATGGGGCATCTGTTTGTTGAAATATCTCAATCGGTATGCCATCAATTCCCGGAGCCTTGTTCTTCGCCAGTTCTTTCATTGCAGCTTTGACTTCTTCCTTCATTACCATTGGTTCTAGATCATATGCCACTTCCTGAAATGGATGAAGATCGATCAGTTCTTTTTGGTACAGTGACTCTGTGTATTCCTGCCATCTTCTCTTGATGTTTCCTGCATCATTCAATATTTTGCCCATAGAATCTCTCACTATTGCAACTCGAGGCTCGGAAAGCCAAGGAGGGGTCACTATGAGTTGGGTCTGACTCGACAGCACATAACAATGACAACAACAATTTTGAATATTAGATAGAGCCTTATAATACCCTTACCTCCTGCCAGGGCCAGTGTAAACAATAAATGTGACCATCTTTGTCCATTTTCTTCCCCACATAACTGTAGCTTTCAGTGATTTATTTATTCAGCAGACATTCGTTGAGCTCTTACTTTGTGCCAGGCACTGGGAATGTCAGGGCAGTGTCAGGATGAGCTGAAGGAAATATAACAGCTTGTGATTACCATTTAAAACAAACAACTGGAGAATGCTTGCAGACAGCTTCATACCAAACTGACCAAACCATCAGGTAGCTGAGAGCTCATTCTTTCACTTTTCCATTTATTTGTTCCTTCAGTAAACTCTTAATGTCCCTAATGATGGACAAAGTCTGATCTACCCTGCAAGAGCAGAAGCTAGGGAATGTATATCATTTCAAAAGCATGTGCCAGAAACCCTCAAATACTATATTCTTTATACAGTGTGAAGAACAGATAACTAAGCAATTTACTTGCAAGATAAAATTTCTATGCCAAATGCTTATCTTGTGCAAAAAAATATATTATAAATGCCAGGTACCTATTTTGAACACTTACTTTCTCACTTTTTTGTTATATACAGCAAAAATGTGATGTGTGAGGGAAATGTAGATTCTAGTTGTTTGCATTGATTAACACATTTGAATAGACTGAATTGGTTAACATGGAAATGTTTGATTCTTTTAAGAACCTTAGATGTTTTGAAGATAAATCGTTCTTTTGAAGTGAGGCAATGCTAAAGGGGAAAGATTAGAAATAATTGGCCTAGATCAATTATGATCTGAGAGAATGTAGCACCAAGCATCCCCCTTTCCAGGTTGTCTCCATTGTAACTCTTCCACTTACACCTGCTCTGACCATACCACCCCCTCTAGCCTGCAGTTGAACTGTTTGCCACTCCCTAAACACAGACTGCCATTTCCTGTCTCTCTAATTTCTTTCACTCTCATTCTCCTTCCACAGGAATACTTCCCTAGTTTATAGCACATCTGTATTTCTGTGTCTAGCTGTTTTGGTCCCACCTTCATGAAGCCCATTCCGTGTTCTAGTTCCTTTGCATCCTTTGGAGTGTTTTATACCTTTATCATGTACGTATCTTATTCTTCTTGGTAACTGGGCTAGTTTTCTTTTATTTTTTCCTTCAGTATCTACAATATTACTAGATTTTTGAGAAAGACTCTACCTTATTTGTGTAAGTCCCATAGCACCCAGAACATCACTTTGCACTTTGGAAGAGATGGATTGACACAGTGCCTGCAAAGATACCTTCAAGTATAGCAAGGATTGTGAGGATGGTGCATGACCAGGTAATGTTTTGTTCTGTTGTACATCGGGTCGCTATGAATCAGAGCTGACTTGACGGCATCTAGCAACAGCAACAACAAAGTACTCGAATTCTCATGGCACAGTGGTTAAATACTCAGCTACTAACCAAAAAGTCAGTGGTTTGAACCCACCAACCACTTTGTGGGAGAAAGATGGCAGTCAGTTTCTGTAAAGTTTCAGCTTTGGCAGTCATAAAAACCTCATAGTCATAACCAGACACTTCTGGGACTGAGATATTGGATTTGAGAGGGAACACAGTCTTGGAGGACATCTAGCAATTTATACACAGATTGTTCCATGATGTTTATTTCCAGTCCCCACAATGTGTCAGCACCTTCCCCATTTCCACCTTTGGTTGTATGTTTCTGTTCACCCAGTTTTCCTGCCCCTTTCTGCCCTCTTTACTTTGCTTTTGGTCAACTGTGGCCCTTTGCATTGTGTCTAGCTGATTCTTTTCGGAAGCATATTCCTTATTGGTGTTCCTATTCACTTCATAGGCCTCTTTTATGTGTGCTAAAAGGTGATCTCTGGGAAAGAGGTCAGTTCTAAGTTAGAAGAGTGTCTCACAGGTTCCACCAGTTTCTATTATACCAGTAAGTCTGATCTTTTTTTAGGTATTTGAATTTTGTTTTCTTTTTCTTCTACTCTATTCAGTACCTTCTATTGTGATCCCAGCCAGAGCAGTTGGTGGTGGTAGCTGGGCACCATCTAGGTCTTCTGGTCTCAGGTCAGTGGAAGCTGTTCATGTGGTCCATTTGTCCTTTGGACTAATTGTTTCCTTGAATCTTTGTTTGTCTTCACTCTTTGCTCCAGACAGAAGGAGACCAATAGTTGTAACTTAGATGGCTGCTCTCAAGCTTTCAAGACCAGTTGCTACTCACCAAAGGAGGACGTAGAACACTGTTTTTTATTGACCTTGTTATGCCAATTGACCAAGATGTCCCCCAAGACTGTGGTCCCTCTCAAGTCCAGAAATGACCTCCTAAAATAGTTGAACATCAGTTATATAGACCAGGAGGCTGTTGTTTGAACAGAACAAGGGCATACTGCATGGTTTAAAATCAGGAAGGGTGTGTGTCAGGGTTGCATCATTTCACCATACTTACTCAATCTGTATGCTGAGCAAATAATCCGAGAAGCTGGACCATGAAGAAGAATGCGGCATCAGGATTGGGTGAAGACTCATTAACAACCTGTGATATGCAGATGACACAACTTTGCTTGCTGAAAGTGAAGATGATTTGAAGCACTTACTGATGAAGATTAAAGACTATAGACTGCAGTATGAATTACAACTCAATACAAAGAAAACGAAAATCCTCACAGCTGGACCAATAAATAAGCAGCATCACAATAAATGGAAAAAAGATTAAGGTTGTCAAAGATTTCATTTTACTTGGATCCATGGAAGCAGCAGTCAAAAAATCAAATGTCATATTGCCCTGGGCAAATCTCCTGCAAAGGACCTCTTTAAAGTGCTGAAGAGCATAGCTGTCACTTTGAAGACTAAGGTGTGACCAACCCAAGCCATGGTATTTTCAGTCACCTCATATGCTCGTGAAAGCTGGATAATGAATAAGGAATACCAAAGAAGACTTGATGCCTTTGAATTGTGGTGTTGATGAAGAATACTGAAAGTACCACTGCCAGAAGAACAAACAAATCTGTCCTGGAAGAAGTGCAGCTGAAATGCTCCTTGGAAGTGAGAATGGCCAGACTTCATCTCACCTACTTTGGTCATGTTGTCAGAAGGAACCATTCCGTAGAAAAGGATATCATGGTTGGTAAAGTGAAGGGTCAACAAAAAAGGGCAAGGCCCTCAACAAGATAGATTGACACAGTGGGTGCAACAATAGGCTCAGGTACAGCAAGGATTGTGAGGCTGGCACAGGACTGGGCAGTGTTTCATTCTGCTGTGCACAGGGTCACTATGAATCAGAGACAACTCTGTCAACAACAACAACTTTACAGAGTATTGTGAGTATTTGAGATTTCGGAAGGAAGGTTGGGCAATCCTACTTCCATAGTGATACTGCCTCGG